>NC_056577.1:33187364-33487364 GCF_018340385.1 Cyprinus carpio | reverse complement strand
AAGAAGTGCTTTGCATCTCAACCCACATTATACTTATTTATGGCGACAGTGTTCAGCCTTGGCAGTGTTCCCGATTGCAAAATGGCATGTCTTGGCCAAACACAGTGGTCACATTAGGACTTTAGTTACATTACGATATATCTCTCTTCCAAATCTGGGACTGTGGTTACCTGTGTGGGTTGGTCTGTTTTATCCCTGCGCTTCAGTGAAGAGAATGGCTAACTCGCATGTGAAATCACCACTGAGCTGTCACACTAAATCAGGAACAACAACTACAAAAAAGCAAGCACTTTTTTACTGCATGGCCAGAAGTGACAGAAAAATAAGGCTCTGCTCCAAAATAAAGCTGGTTTTAAAAGAGACCTCATGAGTTATTTGTATCTATAGCAAAAACCCAAATGGATAAATTGACAGATTTGTTTATGGTTGTGCAATATACGTAATAGCAACTCTTTGTTATTGTTTTCAAAAGCTCTTCTAACATATCGAACAGACCTGAAAATGTATCTGTAATGCTTCTATTTTGCTGGAGAGTCTGATATCCTTCCATTCAGCTGTCGAGACAAAGGTACATTTAGTGCTGATGTCCTGTCAGAAATTAAATTACTGGTCAAAATAAATTGATAGGACGTTTATTTTTCTGTATTGTGTATTCGGTCTGTTTAGTTTTGCACAGAAATCAATCATAGGTGCATTGCTGGCTGATAAGACACCACATTCCTGTCAAGATGTTGAACTAGGTGCCAAAATTAAGACATTTTTGACACTTTTCACCCTTTCTTAATACACATCCCAGGTCTTATTTTGCAGTTCACAGTAATTAAAACGGTGAAGAATGATAAAACAAAAATTATAATTCTCAGACATAATATGAAACATGTTTTCGGCTGATATCACCAGGCCACACAACTGTTTCCATTAGTGTTGTAGGTAATGTAGCCTTTCTAGAATCTTTCCAATAGTTAACAGTAATATACAGTCGTTTACTGAAATATAGCAAATAACAGTAAATATGAAGAACTGTTACCAGTGATATATGAAGAGATGCTCTTGAGAATGAACTTGACCTTTAGCTTCCACGTCCCATTCAAAAAGCTTGCTCAAATGTGTGCCAGTGGCATTTCAGTTCCTGATGGCTAAAATAGATAAAAGTCCATTTTTAACTAATTGAATATGACTTATAGTTGGAAATGCATCACATTACAGAAACACAATAGGTTGTAAATGCTATTTGGATTGTAATTCTGCTACTGGTAGTATATATTGCTGCTATTTTTGTACTGGTGATTTTATGATCCTGTATTTCGCAAGCATCAATTACACATCTAATGTGCATTCTGTGGCACTAGTGCAAAAAAGCTTCCTGTCTAGGAACTGAAAAAGAGAAAAATGAACGTCACATTCTTTTTATTCCGACCAAACTCACTTGAACGCACAACACATCATAACACACAAGTAGGAACATCCCAGGAGAACTTTGGTGGGCATGAGGGTGGTCCGTTATCTAAAGGTTACATTAATAGTCATGCTTGTTGCAAATTTTTTATGAATCTAAAAGGAAACCAATGGGTTTTCTTGTTAATTTCAGGCCATAAGTAGTTATTTCTTTTTATTGGTTTTAAAACAGGCGTTTGTCAGCATATCTAACTGAGCTACTGTGGTTTGTAAACATCGGTTGTCAGCCTGGAACCACCATATGACTGAACAGAGATCCTTAACATATGCATCTAGGGTCTAAATTCTGAGCATCATCATATTCTTTTTTTTTTTTTTTTTATCCCATTTAAACTTAACATGAAGTTGATATATATATATATATATATATATATATATATATATATATATATATATATATATATATATATACACACTAGAAAGCATACTTAATTAAATTAGCTAAAAATAATGGTTTATATGCTCAAACTAACACTGAAAACAAGCATTTCAGAAGGTTTGCATGCTGCTCAAAAGGCTGACGTAAACATTGGGGCAGGCATGTGAACTGGTATTATTTATGTAACCCACAGCACCCAGACACAGATGGTGTTTTCCTGTGAACGCCCATTGCATCTTTATTTCCGCTTCTCACACAAACACACGCAAATGTCCCCTGTGGTTACTGGCACTACTGGTCACCAAAGCAAGAAGATTACAAACACCAGCTGACACTACATCATTATCACGATTCAATTTCAATTATTTTAGAAACAGGACACTTTAGACATGCTGAACAGACAAAGATTTAAGTAAATAGAAATTGAGTTTTCATTACAGACCTTGGGATTGAGAGTTTTCGGGTGAATCTCACATCTTCATTTTAACTAAAATAAGAAATTACATTTTGGATAAAGACAATTAAACCTATTTGAGGACCACTCCGGGCTACGCATTTTCAGTTTTCTTGCCAATGCTTTTTTAAAGCTAACATGATGATAAATTCAGATCTAGTCCCTGAATTTAAGCATCACACAAATTGCATTTAAAAATAGCACATTCTTGATCTGAATAAAGATCTTTATTTACAAGGCACTGAAAACTGCAACTGTGTCTGCAGCCAAGTATAACACAGTTAATATATTCCATTGCAACTGCATTGATTACTTAGCTAAATGTATGTATGTGCACTAATCATGTATTGACTCGCTGTTGTTTTAATGGGAAATAAATTCCACATGACAGTTGCGTTCTTTTAACCTTCGCTCCTCTTGCTTTATGTAGATGTCATGCTTGACCCACTAGCTTTTATTCAGCAGACTGTCTGCTGCCATTTACATGACCTAGCTGAGGAACCCTTAGAGACAAGCTGCCATACAATGTCAAAGTCATAATTTCAGCGCATCACTGCGTCCTCGACTGTTGGTCATGTGTGTGTGTGAGTGTGTGACAGTCCTTATCACAGTCATCAAGGTTGGAGGGGGAGGTTGGGGGATGCTGTATCCTCTAGTGCCGCATGCATGCTATTTATAAACCGGCTTCAAATTCAAAACAACCTGCGCTTTGAGAAATGGAAAGAAATCAGGAAAAACAATGAAATGTTTCGTAGTGGAAAAATTAAATTAGCATGTTTGCCACTCTCTTGTTAACATCTACTTGCATCACTTGTTTGCCTCTCTGTCAGATCGGAGTGAGTCACGTCCACAGGGAATCAGGAAATACAGGAGCTAATTACATATGTAATCAACTTTTTATGGCCTCCGTTGACCTCTGCTTGAACGGCTTGCCACGCCTATGGCTAGCACATCTGAGGATCCTTTTTAGCCAAGTAATCAATGAAACATAAATTTTTGCCATATACAAGGATGCAACCAAATAATGGTTTAAACGTTTAAGAGTTTGAAATTAAAAAGTCAACAATCGGCCACTAACCTGAATACTGGTAGGTACAACTAGAACTGTTTTTGGTGGGCAGTTTGCATGCTTTTTATCACACACGCCCACCACTATGTTGACATCTATACACCTGATAAGAAGGGTTTGATGAATGCAAAGGGTTTTTAGTGCTGCTGGCTCAATGACACTAGCAGTGTTTTACTCACAAAAGGTAAGTTTAGATATCAAGCTATTCCCTCTTGCGTTCTTCACATCTGCTGCGAAGTGTTGACATTTTGCATTTTTGCAAACATTCTTATCTAGATAACTCCTCTGTCTCTTCTCTCAGTTTTTGCAGAATGAACAAAGAGCTTCAAGAACTCCGAGGACAATATAAGCATTCATAGTTGAAGGTCATGATCAAGTGTAGCCATTACTGGAAGAAGAAAATATCTGACAGTATTCAGGATGATTCTGCTGACTTTATCTGAATCTGTGATTCTTCCACCGCATTCCAGAATCAGTTATGGATAACGAGGCAAAAACACGCTCTGTGTCCAGACTCTGATTTCAAAGGAACTGGCAGACGCTTGACAGCCCTGCTATGGAATATTTTTGGACTTCTCTGGTGTCAACTGTCTTGATTTCTTTGTCTCTTCTGTTTTGTCTTTCTGTCTTTCTCTAAACCATGCTGGAAAAACCCAAGTAAGTTCTGGATCTGAGTGCGGACAGTGAATGGAGATCCTCATTTAGCATGCACTGAATTTGCATATTGTTGTATTTTAGCTTTATCTGCTTGTCATAAATACATTAGGGTGTCATATCATGGACATATGTTAAGCTTTCCGTCAGGACTTAGTTTTGCTTCTGTGGACTTCTTATCGGCATTATGTGCTGCAAGATGAATTTAAGCAATCCTTGTTGGTGAAAAACAAACACAAAGCATAAAAACAAGGGCTACCAAGGACAGCTCAGGTGCTTCTCCAATAGCATACTAAAATTTGTTTAATTTGAACATTTGCACCTGCTTCCTGGCTCTTCCAGTCCTCTTGGCTGTTGCTGCACTCCATCTCTCAGGATGAGCCAGAAGTCTGACTCGGAGACTGAGGGCTCCCAGGCACCAGTGATTTATACGGTGGAGGAACTGGAGTGCAAGATCTGCTACAATCGCTTTGACACACGAGCCCGCAAGCCCAAGGTGTTGAGCTGCTTGCACCGCGTCTGTGCCAAATGCCTCAAGAAGATGGTGGAGCTGGACTCGTCTCCGAGTATCATCAGCTGCCCCTTCTGTCGCCATGAGACTCACGTCCCTGATGAGGAGATCTGGTTGCTTCAAGATGACAGCAACATACTGGCCATTCTGACTTACCAGGACCGGGCACGTAAGAGTGGCACCACACCCAGTGGCGAGGTCCTTTTGACCCCCAGCAGCCTGAGCGGAGGCGAGCAGGCCCACAGCTCTTCTGATTGCCTCGTCATCACAATCATGGAAGTCCCTGGAGAGTCGCAGTCCTCTGACTCTATGAGCATGTTGAACATGGTGCGCTTGTATCGGCCGGCCAGCCTGGACTCCTTGCCTTGCCACCTGCCCATCCAGAAGTGCCGGGCGTGGACGTCTCGTTCGGTTCCTCGCTTTTTGATGGGTTTCCTCTGCCTGGTCTACTTTAGCTCGCTGCCACTGGGGATCTACTTACTGATGATCCAGCAGCTCACGATGGGAGTGATCTTGGTCAGCCTGGTGCCCTCCACCCTGGTCCTTTGCGTGTTCTACGGCTTCTGCCAATGTCTGTGCCATGAGATCATGGAGGCCATCGCCACATAACGCCCCACGGTTGGTCTTTGGGCTGATCTTTGGACTAGCAAGACCTGTAAAAGAACAAAAGCCAAATGACTGATTCATATCTGCTAATCCCAGACACCCAATTTTTTCTGTCATACCAGATTGTACCAGCATCTACTCGTTGTAACTCACCTCACATTGTATGCAGGGCCAACTATACTTGACTTTAGCAGTTAAAGCTTGATTACCAATGCAAGCTGGAGGTATTGATTTTGGAGTGCATCAGATCGCTGTGGTTTTGAATCGTGTCTAGCTCACCCAAGGGGTCTTCAACAACTGTGATATAAATAACATGCAACAGAGAATGAAGTCTGTCCACACTTTAATATGGAAACCACAGGATGTGTTCAACAATACTAGATGAATTTGTTCGCTTTCCATTATCGTATAAATATCTGTGGTATAATTTCAATCATTGTCTCAATGTTCTCGTTGAAGTCCCTAGTTGCCTTTGTAAGGCATATCAATGGCCAAGCTGTAATGTATATGTAAAACAAGTGAATTTGTGTTTGTCATTGCTATGAGAATGAACAAATACTTTAAAAGCCACCTGTTAGATAATCAATAAAGATTCTTCCATATCTAACAGAACTCTAGATTAAACAATGAAGTACACTTACCATACTTGAACACTCCTTGAGTATCGTTCTGGACAAGGACAATGACAAAAAGATGCATTGGATTTTCATTGAAATTGGCATCCTAAAATGAATCTAGTAATTGATGAACCTTACTTTATATAAAAGGAAAATCCTCCTATATCACAATTTTGAGTGTGAAGCAGATTATAATTATGACAGAGGAATTGTCAGTGCTTATTACAGCTTTGCTGTTTTGCTAACTGAATGAGTTAATATTACTGGTGTTGCTCAGGAGACTTGACCCATGGGAGCGTACGTGTTGCATCAAGTGACACACAGCTTTCAAACAAGCCCAAGTAACCACAAGGGAGTCAATAAAGGATCCCCGTCTGCTCCTCCACAATACCATACCACTGTCCCTGTGGACAATTAACTTCACATAAACCACTGTGCACAGCACACACATTATTACACACACCCCCACATGCACACACACATATATATATATATATATAGACAACCGTACATACAGTCATTATGCATGGATGTCTTGATGCAAAAACCTTGTCCTCCCAACACTGCATGTGTTTCCGAGAAAGAACGAACTTTGACATAATGATCTTCGGCGCAAGGTAATCTGGGAGCATGTACTGCAACGTTTGGGCCTAATTTTAACAAGTGTCCCTGAAGATCGGCCTCTATAAAAGCTTTGGAAAAAAAGAAACATAGGTGAGTGTACAAATACAAGGAGGTTGGCAGAAGTGTCTCAAATAGATGTAATCACGCTGAGAAGCAGGGATGTCAAAACAACTTGCAAGTTTCCGAAGACTATGAAACCATACAGATCTCTCTGAGGCTCAGTTAACAGTAAGTGGCTTTTCTCTTTTATAAAATGTTTGGCATACAAATGCATTTGCATGCAAAAGGATGTAGCATTTGAACTGAACATCATCACATCACACATCATAATGATCAGAAATTAGGGAAAATTTGAATTAATGTTACAAAGTGGTGCAACAGTTATAAAAAGAAACCAGGCTAATAAAGGCAAATAGTTTATTTGTTTAAGCAAAATAAATGGTTATTGACTATTCATTTAATTGGGATTAAATTGAGAAAAAAAATGAACTACAAGATTTATGAATTTAAAAACTTGATTCATCTAGTGAAGTCCAAAACTACACCATACATCATTTAAAATATTTTATTTCAGAATGGGCCAGACCAATTCTGATATTGAGATCAACAATAACTCTTAAATTTTCTGCAAAGTTTAGGTCGTTCACCACACGAGTGGTAATGAGTCGCTGGCGGCAGTCAGTAGTGGAAATCCAAACCAGAAAGAGGCAGGTGAATGAATGCGAGCGGGCACAGGCCGCCCTAAGCAAAGTGACAGCCTGCTTCCAGCAAATGGCCACCTCCTTGGGGAGCAACATGGATGGGAGCTTCCTTAGAGAGGAGCTGGAGGAAACCAGGACAGTAGCTCATAAAATATGTTCAGGTAAGACTGGACAAATACAAACAAAAAACAAGCAGGAAGCAGTTTGGTAATGCTAGTGGTGCAGAAATTTTACATTGCCCTTTCAGTATTTTTCTACACTGCAAAAACTAGAAGCTGGCCATATTCAATTACGCCACATTCAAACTGTTGATAGTTGACTTGTTCGACTTATGTTTCAGGGCTTCACCAGAGGCTGCTAAGTCTTCTGATAGAAATGGAGCAAGGACAGGAGGACAAAGAACAGGTTGAACGACTTTGGGTGATCTTTTTGTCCAGCTTGGAAAACTTCCAGCAGGACCTAAAGAAGGTCAAAGTCTTGCAAGAGATGTTCCCTCTGACCCAGCGCAAAGATCGACGAGCCCTCGTCAACACAGGTTATGTAGGTGGAACTTCGGAAGTAGCAGCTCGGGCAGCCATGGTACAAACGTCATGGTTATCAGTAGAGGAGACTGCAAGCCCAGACCTGAAGAACCACATAGTGGAGATTGATGTTCTGCTTGAAGAAATGCTTCAAAGAGTTAATGTTCCACTGTGGTCTGTTGAACCCACACAAGAAGCCTGGTTAGAAGGTGTTTCTAACCAAGATGGTGGGCAAGAAGAGGATGAAAGCTTGGAGGACATAATGGAAGTGGAGGTGGTGTCTCAAAATAATACATCAGGCTGTTGTAATCACCACAGCTGCAAAGTAGGCTGTCTACTATGCCTGCTTAGCTAGGTTCTGGAACTAGGTTAAATTAAAGTTTTGAAATTGATACGTATTCTGCAATAACATAGGTTAAAATTGCCGACAACAATACATAAACCTTTTAATTCACTATAGAACATTTTTCAGACTATATTCTTACCCGAGTTGTGTGCTAAACTTTTATATTGTAAATATTAAAAATAAATAAAACAAAAGCAATTTTTTAACATTCTGGTCTTATTTTCACTTCCTTCAATCCAATAATTTGGGACACAAACTCAATTCACTTAGCATTTTATTCAGGAAACTCTCATACAACACAGAAATAATATACACACAGAACAATTACAGAAAATTTACATTATTATGAACAAGAAAAAAAAAACAACAAAAAAAACAAAACAAAAGGCAGACATTTATGTTCATGGTCAATTCTTGTAGGTTGCGTGCAAATGGTCTTTGAAGGCTGCAACAAAATAGATTTGAAATGTGTTGGTTTATTGCACAATTCACCGAAACACTGAACTAGAAACCATTGTCTAAAAATACTGCATTTCCAAACAACTGCTTCACAGTGGCATGATCATTCACTCACCTTCCTGGTCATCCCATAGTTCGGCAGCTCCAGAGTTCATTGGACTATCATTGTTGGGTTCTAAAAACAAGAATTCATGAGTACAATGATCCAGACGAGACGGCTAGTAAATTAGTTTAAAAGCCAACCAAATCAGAAAAAAAAGACATGCTGCTTTATATACTAGAAGCAAATAGTTCACCTTACAAGAATTAAGATCTGAAGAAGTATTCAGGGCATAAATAGGCACTGCCAAGTTATTGAAATCATATTGTCACATTAAAACGGTTTAATGCACAAGTAGTTCCAAGTCAGTTTAATCACCATTCTTTATTAATGCGCTGCTTTAATTGACACACACACAGAGAGAGAGACAGAGACAGAGATCCCGCTGCTTACACAGAAAGTTCAGGGGTAGACCAACTTTAACTTGTCAACTTTTATTAATAAAACCACTTAGAACCACTCAGATACTGGATCACTGCATTATGAAAATCTCTGTTTAAGTAACTAAACTCACAACTTCAGTGTTGTAGATAGAGATGCAGGTAATTCACACACACACACACACACAACTGTCATCTTTCTCTCTCGATCAAACGATCAATAGTTAATGTGATCTAACTGCACCATTTCATCTGTGTCTGATTTGAAGTAGACAGAATGCTAGAGCTAACGAGCCATAACTGACAAAAATAACTGTCATTCTTACCCATTCGATCAAATATTGTGCTGCAATGAGCAATACTACTTTTTCCTTGTCTATAACTTGGCAAATGACCATGGAATAAGCGGGATAATCAACGGCTTGCATTAAAGGATTTTAAATGTTCTTTGCCTCCACATCGTGGATTTAAAATCCTTTAATGCACAGCAAGCCATTGATTATCCCTTACTTAAGCATCCTGCAGGTTGTGGCCAAATTCCAACTCATGAACCGAAAGTGAACCAAGCTTCTGAATTTTGCTCAGCACTACTCATGTCAAAAGCATAACCTACCTCCTAATAGACTCTGAATGGATAACAGAATGGAGCGAACATCATATAGTGCAGACCACTTGTCCTTCAAAATGTCTAGGCAGATAAAACCATTCTCATCGACATTTGGATGGAAACAAGCAGTGATGAATTTCACCCGAGGGGCATTGTAGGGGTACCCGCTAGGAAACTCCAGTGAAAGTTTGTACCTCAAACCTTCATAAACCTAATCAGGGAGAAAACAAAAAGATGATGGATTTAAGCAGAATCTTCTAATGATCTAGATTACTATGTTGTATGTAAGAATCCCATACCCTGACATCAGGGGGAAGAAAACAACAGTTGTTCCTACCGTTCCTTGAGCACCATCTATTGTGCCAATCCATTTGAAGAGATTGTCAGACTCTGGAAACGCTGAAATCCCCTTGTCTCCTGACATCTGCATCAGACATAAAGCATAAAGTTAACACCACAGTTAAAGAGACCAAACATTACACCTGCTGTATATAGAGTCCTCACCATTAGTGTCATCAGCTCTTGCTGAAGCCTACGGAGGGAAAGGGTAGACACTGTACATGAACGTGAATAAAAAAAACAAAAAAACAAATGCAAGCACATAACTTAAAAGAAAATATGATGCCAGACAGGTCATTTCAAATGCCAAAATGAATGAAAAAAATGCTATTTACAGCAGTGAAAAATTACTAGCACCTCACTGAAACTACTGTACTTTCTAGCTCTCAATTATGAATACCAATAACATAAATGTCCCTGTTGGACATCACAGCACATTTATAAACTCCAGGATGATTGAACATGAAAAGAGAATCTGTGTATTGCTTGATTATCTGCAAAGTTTAATGCACTGAATACTTTTGGAACCATTTTGGTTGACAGAATTGTGAATAATAATAATCATAACTGTACAATTTCATCAGAAATGTAAATTAATCAATATTAACTTGTGATTCTGCCTTCATTACAAGTTAAATAAATAGCTGTACTGATTTAGAAAAGAGCAGGACTCTAATGTTAATGATATTGTTTAATTCCAGTACAGTATTTCAATACAAATACTGTTCTGATTAAGAATACGTGGTTTCCAGCCGAATCAAAAAATGATAAACAAGCATGTAGGAATTGTAGTTTTATTTGATCCCGTTAGAACTGCTTTCAGGTTATGAAATAAATCCCAATAGGAAGGAATCCTGCATGCATTTCTGTCTGAGAACGGCCCACAGAAGCGTTCGGGAATCAAACCTTTTCGTGACGGAACCTTTGGACACGCTTCCGCTGGACTCGCTGCCCTTCAGCGCTGCTGTGCTCGAGGCTGCTGCGGGATCCATATTCTGAGAGGCCATCGCGTCCGATCTGCGATGGTTGGACTGGAGGAAAAACACATGGTTTTAGTTTGTTTGGTTACCGGACGAAAATACGGTTTACAACTTAGGACGCGTTGTATACTTTGAGTTAGTGAGCTTCATGTCTATCTGGCTGAACTAACCGGCAGATGGAAACTGAACCGAGTGAATATAAACTGGAGCCTGAAGCGAATTCGCTTCGATTTAGTCCTCGTGTGGTATCGTTAAACGGCTAACGTATAGGCCTAACGTTAACTTACTCATAATAAAGCTGGCGGTGATAACCTAAACAAATCGATGTTGCGATTCACAGAATACGCATCTACGTCACTTGAAGCTGAAATAAAACCAACGGCAACAAATGGACACTCGTCAGTTAAAGAAGGTATCGAGTAAGCGAATGCGCTTATTCAATTATACAAGCAACATAACAATAAAACCTATATAAGTTAAATCAACCTCGATTCATACATTAAAAGCAGTATTGTTTAAATATGTACATTACCAGCAGTGTTCAGTGCAATCAACAACACTAACTAACCGATTGCTGAACGAAATTTTAAATCACATCCCGCCCCCGTTTAAACTGAAGCTGCCCAACGGAATTCTCCGCCTTTGACGTCATTTCAACCAATCATAAGCACGGATTACGAACAAAGCGATTGCATAGCAACCAATGAGCATTGATGCTAGGCACGAACCACTTTGATTTGATTGGGTAATACAGCCAGGTAGGCGTATCCATAACCGTTGACTAGTAGTTTCAGTCTTTCAGTGCATTAAACTGTATTTACTAGTTATAAAAATTTGAGTATTCATTTAGCATAAAAACTGTTTATTGGTAAATATACTCGCATACATTAATAAACTGTTCTACATTTTCAGATGTAACAGACAGAGTGTAACAGGTATGAAATTCATTTAGAAAATAATTTAAACACTTACCCTACCGTTATTAATAAGCTATAAAATCAGTCAATTAAAAAAATGTTCATTTCATTTAAAAAAAACAAACAAACATTAAAGTTACAAAATATACTATAAGGTAAAAACATTAAGCTCATTGTATAGTTCTGTGAGAGGAAGTAGCTTCTTAGGTTTTTGTTCTTTAGAACAAAGCAATATATTTAAAAGGACAGAAATGAAAATAACCAAATAAATTCCATTTTAAAGCATATATGACAAACAAAATTATTAGTTAAAAAAATAGGACAAAGGATCATGGGAAACACACAAAAACAAACATACAAAATGTCTTAACCACAGTACTTAAAAAAAAAAAAAATTAAGGCTCTATGTGTGCCTTATGAGATATTGAAGTCTTTTAAATACAAAGTCATGAAAAAATAAATTCGATCTAGACCAGTTTAGACCATTGCACATTAAAATGAAATGTGGAATTTTGATTTGGCAAGTAATCCTCCAACAGAACAATTTCTGGGCAACTTGATCATAATGCCTGGGTCTACTGTGAACATCGCACAAACAAAACAAACAACAACAAGTTACAGTTATGTTAAACTGGTAACACTCAAGAGTGTCCGTGGTCCAATGGTTGGTATTACATGACGAGTTCATTTTCTGTTTTCTGCGCTTCCATTGCCTTCTGCATCTTCTCCACCATCCACAAGGGCACTAGAAACGGTTTCAGTTCATCCAGCTTCAACTCAGGGCAGTCCCTAAGATTCAGAGAAAAATATTGTGATGCATGTTTTCTGTAAAATTCTTTAAGTTTTATTTAGTTGGAAAATGAAGTACTTGTAGTCTTCACTTCGGGCAAGATCAAGAATGTCCTCTTCTATAAGCAGATAGGCCTGAGAAGAGAAATGGTTGAAATAAGATGAGGATGAATCTTTATTTAATGCTTCGTTTTTGGGAATAGTTTTGAAAATTTGCTAAAAATGTCCTTGTCCTCAGGCCATCCAAAATGTGGATGAGTTTGTTTCTTTATCAGATTTGGAGAAATGTAGCATTGCATCAGTGTCTCAGCAATAGATGCTCTGCAGTGAATGGGTGCCGTCAGAATGAGAGTCCAAACAGCTGATAAAAACATTGCAGTAATCCACCCCATCAATTAACGTCTTGAGAAGTAAAAACTGCATGTTTATGAGAATCAAATCCATCATTAAGACGTTTTAACTTTAAAATGTCGCTTCTGGACAAAATACCTCTAATGAAAAAGTCCATCTCCTGTTGTCCTCTCACATCAAAATCCACCTACATATTTGTGTACACCTGTTTTGGACTGTTTTTTGTTTTTTTGATCCGTGCATATTTCTCTCCTGATTCAGACCAGATGACTTTTTCACTGGAGAAAGCAATATTATGGATATATTTGTTTAGTATTTTTGACTTTTTCAATGGTTTTAGGTATATTATGGTTATAAAAATACAGTTTTTTAGTTAGAAGGATTTTATCTGATGGACTGGAGTGCTGTGGATTACTTGTGGATTATTGTGATGTTTTTATCAGCTGTTTAGACTCTCATTCTGACGGCACCCATTCACTGCAGAGCATCCATTGCTGAGATGATGAAGAAACAAACTCATCTACATCTTGAATGCCCTTAAGGTAAATCATTTTTGGGTGAATTATTCCTTTAACATGTTTTGGAAACAACGTCCTCACCATCTTCCCACCGGTGGCTCTCATGTGCTGTCTTTCTGAAAGCCAGTGTTTGTCCTGAGCATCAGCGGCATACTGAGACACAAAAGATATTAACGTTACCTCCACGTGAACATTAATTCTCAGAAAAAGACTGAACGTACCTTGAAGAGCTCTGCATGTTTGATGTAGATTCTTCCTCTTGTACCACCCATTCCCAAAGCCCTGAAATTACATCAGTACTTGTTGAACAAATATCGTTTAAGAGGGCCTGTTTTTGTCAGCTATTGTGAAATATATAATAATACAGTTAGAGCAAACTTTGTCCACTTACTTATTGGCCCTGGATCCCAGAACGAATGTGCTGTTCTCAGTCAGTCTGGATGGGTCCCACTATACAAACATCAACACACTTACGTCAATATAAACATTTCAGTATCAATTATTATGCCATTTTAATCCAAATGCACATTATAACTACCTTAGGTCCTTCTCGCCTTATTGGCTCGGATACTTTGGGTTTTGCTCTGCGGAGGACATTTTAAAATTTCAAAAGCTTGAATCTTTAATGTGTGGAGATATCCGATAAAGAAAACCTTTGGACACTTACGCAGTGCTGTACTGGGATGTTCTGTCGTATGTCGTACTGTACAGGTGGGCGAGGTTTTTTGTGTGTATTAATGTAAATGTTATATTGGTGGTGTTCATTTCATCTGAAGTCTTGTTTTCGAGATGTTGTTTAATGTCATTAGTTTTTTAAATGTGGTTTAATGTCATTATTTTTTTATAAATACACTACTGTTTAATAGTTCAGGGTCAAAAAATAATTTTTGTGAAAGAAATTGACACTTTTATTTAGCAAGGATGCGTTACATTGATCAAAAGTGACATTAAAGACATTAACAAAGATTTCAAATAAAAGCCGTTCTTTAGAATTTTTGATTCATCAGAGAATCCTTAACAAAATGCATCACGGGTTCCACAACAATATGACTGTTTTCACCATTGATAATAATCATCATATAAGTTACAAATATTCCAATAAGTTCAAATAGAAAATAATATTTCCAAATATGTTTTTTATTTTACCTTTTTAGGGATGGGGCTGGCTCTCTGGCCAGAGGAGTCGTCCGGCTGCCGTGCACGCTGTGAAACCAACAAAAGTAAAAAAGAAGTAATAAAATAAAAACAACCACTTAGTACTAAAAATAAAATAAATCAGTACTGAAAAATGCCTGCTATAATACCAGATATAATAACAACATATAGTTAACATATGAAATTAAAATCTCAATGAACTGCATTACAATTTGGATAACATTTACCTTCACTGTGGGGTCAACACTAGCTTTCGGGGCCATTTTCTCAGCATCAGGAAAGAGCTGCTTTGCCTAAAACAGAAACAGGACATTTCCAAACATTTAACTTGTAGGTTGATTTACCACAAAATGTTGCATGCATATTATATATATATATATATATATATATATATATATATATATATATATATATATATATATATATATATATATCAAGCTTTACATGTTCCAGGCAGTTTCTGCAGGTGTCTCTGATAAGCTGGTCGGGCTGGACGTCTCCTCCAACATTTTCTTTCACATTGCTGGCAGCCTTCTCAAAAAACTGCACAAGAAAAGAATAAAAAACACAATCTGAGCAATTTAAATCACATCAGAAGTCTCCAAAAATGACATGATCGTTCAGTCACCTTCATATATTTTCTGAACACAGCACGGATGTCTTCGTTAAAGCTGGGCTGCAGAACAGTTCGCAGAAGATCCATGGAAATGACAGGATCTGTGTAACTTCACACAATGACACGCTCAATCAAACATGGTGTTTTGAAAGAGCCACAGATGTCTTTCTTACAGCACATCAACCTGAGACTATAGTAGTTCAACAATGAAAACTAATCACGCACTTGAAATGCATATTTCTGGACTTACCTGACCGTCATCTGTGAGCGCCGTCCTCTGCGATGAACCTGTCTGTGTTTGATCATGATGTTCCAGGGATTCTGCCGTTCAGGAAAACAGATTTTCACAACATCCAGATAAAGTGTAAATGCTCATAAAGAAGGATGCAACAACCAAGATCCAATCAGGACAAGCCCTCTAGCATGGCCATAATATAATAAAATGCTTAATTTATAATTACAAGTTCATGCATGTAATTGCAAAGATGGTTTGACAGTCAGTGCAACATTAAGTACTCAACATTTTGATTTACAGATAGATTTATAGATGGACAAAAGTGTGTTTGTTTTGTTTGGTTTTTTTAAACAAAGGAGAATATAGTGTAACATGTACAGTGGGGCTTGAAAGTTTGGGCACCCCTTGCAGAATCTGTGAAAATGTGAATAATTTTCAAAAAAATAAGAGAGATCATACTAAATAACACATTATTTTTTATTTAGTACTGTCCTGAGTAAGATATTGTACATAAAAGATGTTTACATTTAGTCCACACGACAAAAAAAATTGCTGAAATTATTAAAATAACCCCATTCAAAAGTTTGTGAACCCTTGGTTCTTAATACTGTGTGTGGTTACCTGATGATCCATGACTGTCTTTCTGTTTTGTGATGGTTGTGCATGAGTCCCTTGTTTGTTCTGAACAGTTAAACTGAGAACTGTTCTTAAGAAAAATCATCAGCTCCTGCAGATTCTTCAGTTTTCCAGCATCTTTGCATATTTGAACCCTTTCCAGCAGTGGCTGTATGATTTTGAGATACATCTTTTCACACTGAGGACAGCTGAGGGACTCAAACACAACTATTAAAAAAAAGGTTCAAACATTCACTGATGCTCCAGAAGGACATGAGATGCATTAAGAGCTGGGGGGTGAAAACTTTTGAACACGATGAAGATGGCCAAATTTTTCTTAATTTGTTGAAATATGATTTTTTTCCATTTAGTTCTGCCCTTTGTAAGCAACAGAAGATACTTGTGTGTTTCCCGGAACACAATTTAATTACACTTTACCTTGATCTTCAAATTCCAAAAGTTTTCACACCCCGGCTCTTAATGCATCTTGTTTCCTTCTGGCGCATCAGTGAATGTTTGAACCCGTTTTAATAGTTGTGTTTGAGTCCCTCAGCTGTCCTCAGTGTGAAAAGATGCATCTCAAAATCATAGTCACTGCTGGAAAGGGTTCAAATATGCAAAGATGCTGGAAAACTGAAGAATCTGCAGGACCTTAAAGATTTTTCTGAAGAACAGTTCTCAGTTTAACTGTTCAGAGCAAACAAGGGACTCATGCACAACCATCACAAAACAAAAAGACAGTCGTGGATCATCAGGTAACCACACACAGTATTAAGAACCAAGGGTTCACAAACTTTTGAATGGGGTTATTTTAATAATTTCAGCATTTTTTTTTATCTTATGGACTAAATTTAAACATCTTTTATGTGCAATATCTTACTCAGGACAGTACTAAATAAAAAATAACATGCATTTAGTATGATCTCTCTTATTTTTTGAAAATTATTCACATTTTCACAGATTCTGCAAGGGGTGCCCAAACTTTCGAGCCCCACTGGCTTAGTTTTCTTTGTGCAAAACATATTTTCTTTAATACATTTTCGGGGTGAATGTGACCTGGAAAGGTTCTTGGCAGGTTGCATGCTCAGTTATGGTGCATATAAAGAATGATGATGAAGATGATGATGACACGAGTTTGCCTCACCACTGTCTGGACCTGCTGCTCGGTGAAGTCCTGCTGGAGCCAGTCCCTGCGTCCCTCACTCCTCTGGGCCCCCATCACTCTCCACCAATGAATCCTCAGCGGATCGATGAAGATCGATAGAAAGGCTCCGGGGGTTTCTTGATGTTGATCGATAAGTGTGCACTTCACCGCTGCGAGCTGACAGCAACTCAATGCAGTCAGATAGCTGGCGAGCTAATTCTGACCCTTTAAACTTGACTGCAGATTGAGAACAACAGGCTTAACGGCACGTGCTTAGAAACAATGAAATGATCAGAAAAAGCACTGTTTCTCAAATCTCGATGCTTTGTCAGACGCTTCCTCAAGCTCAGTAACGCAGTGACGTCAACAAAATCGTAACCTGCTCTTGCGGTTTCTGTGAAGAATTTCAAAATAAAAGTCTAAGATCGGTAGTGCGCATGCGCAGCCACACAATGGGCGTGGTCACGCGTGAGAGTACCTTACACGGAGCGAGCGGCCATTATTGTTGTGGCACGGAAGATGATTGTTTGAGGCGAAATTTACATCTAGATAAATGTTATATTCCAAATTTAAACAGTATTATTCTTTTAACCCTTTAACCCTTTAACTGTTTTTTTTTTTTTTTGCATTAAAGTGCACTATCCAAACTTAAATTGTTGTAATTTATGAACACTTTGGAATATAGACCTAAGGTTGTCTTTTTAAAGAAGAAAATTAGCTGATTTTGGCAAAAGCGGATTTTTTTTCAAAAAATTAAAGTATCAAAAAGTTATAGAAGTTTAAATGTACTATAAATAATATGCGCTATATTAATTTTATTTTATTTATTATATTTTACATAACAGGTTTTACTCTAAAATTGGTATAAAATTAAAGATTTGTCTAAATAAGTTATGTTCCAAATTTGAAGTTGATATGAAAAAAAATTGAGGTTCCTGTGAGATTTTATTTAGGGTGTCATACCACAAACGGCCACTTGGAGCCATCAAAACTCCTTTGAATTTTGTTTAATAAATTTTTCTCTAGATTTCTGTCAAGAGACATAATTTCTTATGTCCATCTCAAAATAACCACCAAATATGGAATCCTGAGACTCAGACCTTTCCAATGATATGTTTGTTGCCAATATTATTAAAAGTTTTGATTCTAAAAGACCGTAATGCATTTTTTAATATGAGACTTGACACTGCCCACTAAGGGGGAGGAGACCGCCATAATATTTTAAAGTACCATTTCCATGGCAACGCAATGTCCGATTTCAAAATGGTTTTCACAGGATGAATCTTGGGCTTCTAAGCTTTTAAATGATATATAATTAATGATTACTAAAAGATTTTATAGAGAAAAAGGGAAAGGGCAACAACAACAAAAGAGCGTGGGATGGTGACAGTTAAGGGGTTAAATAATATACTTCTTTCCAAGGATGTTCGATAAAAGGACAATTCTACACATACCATGATACTAAACGTTTACCATATTTATGTACAATGGTATTGCACAGTACTCCAAATTATACCAGATACACATGGTTTTACCATGGCACTGTGTCCAAAATAAACAAAGGTAATACCATGGTACATCTGTGCAAATTTAGCAGATTTTAAGCTGTTTCTAATAACACTTAAACGTTTCTTAAATAGCAAATATGTACAATAAATATAATAACAAATGCCAGAGATGGGAGCGTGTTTTCAATATTTTACTGAGAGCTTTTCTGATTCAGATGAAAATCTTTATATCACTTTAGGTGATGGGAAATGCCACAACACTGATAATATACAGGTAGAAGAAACATAAGCACAGACATATTTACATTCACTGAATCTTTGTCTGTATCAGAATAATATTACAAGGGAGACATTCATGGCATTTTAGAGGACACTGAATCAACAAACGCAATGGCGACCAAATATAAATCAATCAACATGACTGATAAATACAAATCGGTTAAAAGCCTAGTGTGGCAAAGCGTACAACTAATTAAACAATACAGAGCTGTACAATTTATTTGTTTTTTGTAATGAAAAATATCAGGTCATGCAAAATAAAAACCCAAACATACCTTTGTAAGAAAACAAAGAACAAAAGAGAGTTATAAAAATAAAGTTAATTATGGATAAATGGATGTTTTTGCTGGTTACACTTTATGCATTACTGATGCGATCGTACACGATTCTGCTTTAAGATACAAGATAAATTCCTCCTCTTTTAATAACACTTTGGTTTCATTTAAAACAACCATTTCATAAATTCTACAATTCATAAACAGTCATTTAGAACCAAAACGTTAAATTAAAACCAACAAAAAAGCATGGTGAAAAAGACATCTTCCGTGTTTTTTTTTTTGTTTGTTTGTTTTTTTCCAAATAAATGCACAACAGTCATGTAGGAAAGCGACAAACTTCATAGCTATGTTCTGTACAACATCTACAGTTTTGCTGGTGATCCACTCTGGGATTAAGAAATCTGGGATTAAACCAAGGTTATATTGGATTTTATAAATGGAAAGTTGGGTTACATTACACTTCAAACCACTGGAATGCTTTTAAACTTAATATAAATGCCATTTCCAAAGTTTGGCTACAAGACAATGTAGTCCACTGCATAAAAACAACCAAACAAACCAATCCTTTCCTACAGATGGAAGATATTGAGCTTAATAAAATGATAGTAGACAATATGAATTCCTACAAAACCAAACAAAAAATAAAGATCCACCATTGTAGTGTTAATAATCGTAACATTTAAAGTCCAATTGTAGCAACAAATCCATCGATAACGCTTCTCTTTTTTAAAATGTACATTCAAAACGCTGCCAAGTGATACAATTTAAACCAATATCATGTAAACAAATGTCTACGATTAGAATAATAAAAACAAAACAAAAAAAAGTAGACTTTTAAAGCACTTTTCACATACACAAAACTGTGAAGTAGCTACCAATTCTAATAACTGGACGCCAATGCAGTTATTAAAGGAAGAATAAGCCACTCATTTACTGCTTCATTTTAATTTCCACGCGTCATTGCTCTCAATTATAAAACAGTCGAAATGAGAGGAAGACACGCTGGAAAAAAACGAGGGGCCGACGCCATTTTTACGAGCTAATTCATTCTCAATAACACACCACAAATGGTTGGAATAATGCTTTTATAACCAATAAGAAATTTTACTTTGATTTTTCCAATTGGTAGGACTAAATGCTAGAATTGATGCGACCCAGAATGCCACATTAGGACTCGAGGTTCTCACAGGCTTGTGCTGCACAGAAACTAAGAACGATTTGTTATTGTGTTCTGTACAATATTTTAAGAAAAGAAAAAAGGACTGGCTTTCACTGCAGATGGATGACTGATTTTTCAGCTTTTTTTTACTGACCTTTTGTTATTACGTACAGTATATATTCTGACATGAAGCAACCAAACGTAACCTCTCAACTCTCAAGAAAGGAACGCGAGGACCGCTTCGAGAAGCCCTAACGCTGATGCAGGTCATGATGAAGGCATTTAAACATAGCTGCCTGATCGCCGATCATCTTCTGAATCATCTAAAACAACAACATACAAGCATCGGTGTATCAACTCATTGACAGCTTCCTAATCCTGCCAGTGAGAAAAGCACAAAATTAAAGAGTGAATATCACAAAGCTCGTCTTATTCCAACACAAAATCAACAAAGAAATATGCTATTTTATTTAGCATGAAAGAAAATGAAACCTATTTGAAACCTTTTTTATATATATATACCATATTGCAAGAAAAAAAAAAATACTACTGTAATGCAAAATATATTTGAGTGGTTAAGATAACCCAATACAATTAAGTTGCACTGTGTTGAATTTATTCTGATTTCATCTTTTAAATATCATTGTAATAGTAACTTTTTAACTGTAATACAGTAAATACTGTATAACAAATGAAAATGTAGTAAGTTTAATCATCATTTACAACTACAAAACTTGCTTCATTGTTGAAAAAATGCTAATGAAAAGCTTAAAAGGCTTTCTGCAAAGTATTTTTCTTTCCATCTTGGTGTAAAATGACATTTCAATGAGATTCACCCTAAAAAGGCCAAAAAATAAAAAAAATAAAGAATAAGATATACTTGACTACATTAATCATCTTTTAAAAAAAAGACAACAAAAAAAAGTGACCAAACTATCAATACACTGATATAAAACACAACAATTATGATAACGTAACTCGAAAACCTAAAACAAATAATATTAAATAATAGAGGTGGAAGAAAGTAAACAAACATGAGTCTTTCTTCTCGCATGAACATTTAGAAGCCTGGTGCTCATCTAAACCCAACAGCGCAATATTAAACCTCTCATACAATCAAAGACTCTTTCCAATGAACATACATACATACACGTGTCCACACGCCCAGCGCCGCAGTCTAAATGTTTGTTGTGTCCGGAGCAGTCTTGTCAACAGGACTGCTGTTGTCTTGACTCCTAGCCAAGTGCTCCTGAACCGGTTTGGAGTCTTTGTCTCCCGTACTAGTGGAAGAAGGACCAGGTGAGGGCAACGAACGGCCGGAGGGCTTATACGCTGCCAGGAGCTCCTGGATTCGCTCCGTGGTGGGCTCCCATTTGCTAAAACCAGCGTTGTTTTGGAGGAAAATGACTGCCGTTCCATGGACAGACTTGTAGTAGATCTCTTCTCTGAGAGATACAGAGGATAGAAACATGAGTCAGGGTAGCAAAACATGGGTTAAAGGAACAGTTCACCCAAAATGAAACCCTCAGGCCATCCAAAAATTAAGATTTGGACAGCATTCCATCACTTGCTCAGCAATGGATGCTCTGCAGTGAATGGGTGCCTTCAGAATCAGGACATTTTAACTTAAAACCATTGCTAATAATCCATAATATTGCTTCCTCCAGTGAAAAAGTCCATATCCTGTTGTTCTCTTAAATCAAAATCCAACCACATATTTGTTTACAACCGTTTTGGACTGTGTTTGATCGGTGCATATTTCTCTCCTGATTCAGACGACTTTTTCACTGGAGGATGCAATATAATGGAGAGAGGACTCGCATTTTAGCTGAAAATAAAAATGTAAAGTTTAAAACTTGATGGATTTGTTACATACAAATTTGCAGCTTTTCACTTCACAAGACATTAACTTATGATCTGGAGTGGTGTGGATTATTGTGATGTTTTTAATCAGCTGTTTGGACTCTCATTCTGACGGCACCCATTCACTGCAGAGCATCCACTGGTGAGCAAGTGACGTAATGCTACATTTCTGAGTGAATTACTCCTTTAAACCTCACAAAACGATGTCATTGGTGGCGATTGCACTTTAAAAGCACTTTGGTTAGATTTGTGCAGTGAAAAAGGAACTTAAAGCACAAGAACAAGGAAACAGACCAACAAATATCTGACCTTTTGCAGATGTGCTGCGAGCCGCTGCGGTACTCGTGCTCGAAGGGAGGCATGATCATCTGGTGCCTGCGGAAGCGGCTGGCCTCCATCCGCGTCAGGGCAGGGGTCGGCGGGTCACGCCACTCTGGCACAAAGATGATGAAGGACAGAGGCTCGCTGGAGCGTTCCAGAAGATCCTGAGAAAGATGGAGAGAGAATGAGAAACAGCATGGGTACATTTATGATAAGATATTCTAATCGAATGACTTTCGGATGACGCTAAGAGCCACACACCTCAAAGTGTGTCACCATGGCATCCATGAGTTCCTCACAGAATGGAGGGTTGGCCTCAAATGAGCCACTGACGGTAGAGAAGCTGAGAAACGGCCTGAGGACAGAGATATGGAAGTGATCCAATATAGCAAATGAACATCTTTTTATTTTAAATCAATTAGTTAAATGAATGAAAAATCCTAACACCATTAAATGTCATATATATATCCATCCATATGGTATTGTATCAAAACCATCAAATTAATATTAATGACAAAGAACACATTTACATACCCTCGAGATCCAAAGAAACCGTCGATGTCTGGAAACGCAGAGCAGAACTGTTTGAAATAGCAGTTTAGAGGAGACGCAAAGCACTCGAATGTCACTCCAAATTGTTTGTTCAGAGCCTCAAAGATGGGAACAGGCAGCGCCCCCTGCAGACCAGACCCCTCGTTCACTCCAGACCCAAACATCATCTATGGGGGCGGAAACACACATTAATGCTGCATGCGGTCTCCTGATTGGTTACCAATGCCTGTAATTTGAGTATTACCTGGTATCTTTTGATAAGGCACCACACACGAGACAGGAACTTTTCAAACCTTGGGTCATCAATACAGCTGTACCGATATAGGAGTTCCTGTTTGTGCCAGAGAAATAAACGTAACAAAATAAGAACCCAATGTATCCAAACTTAATCTGCTCTGAACTCGTCTTAGCATGTACACACCAGTTTGCTGAAATGACCGCGGTTGACCTTCACCATTTCCCCTTTATACCGCAAGCAGGCCACGTCATTCTCAAAGTGCAGCTCAACACGTGGCTGAGGAGGAGACGGGATGGACAGTCTGACTGGATAACAATACACCAACCGGTCCTGGACCTCCGTCGACTCTGTGCCATCCACTTTAAACAAGAAGAATAAATCAGAAAGGCTCTAAAGTCAAACCAAGAGTGAAGTTTGCACAAGGGGCACAAAAATCATCCTATTTTTGGAGTTGGTTGACTTTTGTCCAACTATAAAACCCTCATTGAGCTCGGTTCAGATTCATGGATGTCTCCAACGCCTACCTGAGATGTTGCACTCTTTAAGCAGAGTGAGGTGAGCCTGGCGCATCCTGCGCACATATTCTGCAGAAATGTGGTAGATCTTTGAACAGATGCCCTCAACGGAGTCCTTCGCCACGGATGCCACGTGAGGGCCGCACTGCTTCCGTAAGTGCTCGAGTCGATCCTGAGGATAGATCCGATTACGGTCATGCATATGATGCTTTGAAATGCTGTCTACGTAGGCAGCTCAGAGCAACACGACTGAGAATGTACCATGTAGTCCTCCTTGCTGGCAGAATGGTCTCGTCTCAGCCAGTTCATCGTGTCCTCGACGTTCCACTTCACCACCTTCCGACTGTCAGGAGTTGCGTTTCTGTGCAAACGGGAAATAAACTTTAATACAACGTTCATGTTTGTCTCAAAAATCTTAGTAACGGACATGAATAATTACCTGGAGTCAATCATTTTCTTGGCCGCCTCTGCATATTTAAACAAGAGTTTCCTGGCCTCTTCCTTGTATTTGATTCGAGAGAGCCTGAAATTTGTTGCGAAGAAGAAAGTAAGTTATAAAAGCAATGCCATATTGGAATGCATAACAATGAGAAACTTTGAACATGGATGTTCCAGTACCTGATGGGGATGTCGTTCATGATCTCTCTGAACATGGATGGAGAAATGACCGGGTCGCATTCGCTGGGCAAGAGAGGATCCAGACCTTTATCCACCACCTTTCTCTCCAAAAGCCAGCGGTTGAAGGATTCCCGCGGGGGCTCTATGCCTGAAAACAGTCAGTCAATCGTTTCTACCAATTATTTCCAAACTGTAATCTATAAATTTTATTTAAAGCGTTTAAAAGTTTGGGGTCTTCTGCTCACAAAGGGTGCATTTATTTAATAAAAATAAAAAAAACAGTAAAAACAGTAATATTGTGAAATATTACAATTTAAAATAACTTTTGTATTTGAATACATTTAAAAAATATATTCTTCAGTCTTCAGTGTCACATAATCCTTCAGAAATCATTCTAATAAAAGTTATTTTATTACATTTTAAAGAATTCTTTGATGAATAAAATGTTCAAAAGAATTGAAACAAATCGTTTCTAACACTAGAAATGTCTTTTCTTTCACTTTTGACTTACTGAATAGAATTATTAATTTCTTTAAAAATAATCTTACTGACTCCAGACTTTAAGAGACACAACCGAGCTGCATTTTCCTTACTGTAACTTTGCAATGCACTCATAAACCACTAACCCAGACTGGAATTGGCTGTGAAAATGAGGATTGGACCAGTGTTGGGGATTTTTAAACAATGAGTAACAAAGCTAATAACTTCACTAAATGTTCTGTTGCATAAAAGTAGCTCAGCTGTTTCAAAACAGACAACAACTGCACGGTGCTGTTTTTGTTGCATTGGCATTAATATTTATAATCTTGCAGAATGTAAGGCTATTTTAAGGGAACATATTCAGTCAGATGTGAAGGCAGCGGTGTGCACATACCCTCACGCTGAGAGCACAGCTCGTGGTAGTGCTGCCGCAGTTTGGTGGTGAGCTGAGCTCTCTGCAGCTCGATCTCAGGGTGTGGAGGGAGGTGGTCCGCCGGGGCTCGCTCGCGGATCACAGCGTTGGTTTGAACGTCCAGGTCCCAGTACACCCTGAAACACAAAGACCAGTTCAGACACGTCATGTCTGCAGAGCTGAACCTCTGTCAGGATACCTGAAATCATGTTTCACTTTTACATTTTACCATTTAGCTGATGCTTTTAGCCAATGTGACTTCTAAACGAGGAGCAAACGGAGCCCATACTCACACTGAGGGCCGGTACGGAGCCGGCGCGGGGACGCTGGTCTGGCCTTGCTTATCATCTGTGGTGGTCACCCAGGGTTTGACTCCTGGTGTGCTGGGAGAAATCGGGACTGTGGGAGTGGTTGGAGTGACTGGAATCTCAACCTGAAATCATACAGGGATAAGAAAAATTATAAACAGTTGTTGATAAATAGATATTTGTTTTAGAAGCATCAAATAAGCTATTTGGAAGAAAACCGACCTTTGGCCTCTTGAAACTGTTTGGGCCTGCTTGAGTGTCCTCTGATGGATGTCTTTTACGCTGACCGTTGCCCAGACCCGCGTCACTTATGGCCTCGCCAGAGACTGGAGCCGCGTTCAAGCCCAGAGGATCCGACTAAAACAACAGGACAGCGCTGTTATTAGGGCTGGACGATATGACCTAAAATCAAAATCTCAATTAATTGAACATATCACCTCAATTATGATTAATAAATGATTATTCTGTTTGCTTTTTTTTTTTTGCCCTCACAGTTCACTGAAATTTGTACAGTAAACATGCTCGACTATTTAAAGGTGGGATATTTTTTTCTAATAAGAGTGCATTTCTTATCTTTGTGATTTTAAACTAATTGAAGGAAACACAAACTCTTTATAGTTATTTACTGAATATTTCGAACAACTGAAATCACAGCAAACATTGCTTGAAATAAAAACATCCTATGAAAAAAAAAGTCACATTTTATTTTTAATGTAAAAAGCAAAAAAAGTTGAAAAAAAGTTGCATTTTTTGCAAAAAAAAAAAAAAAAAAAAAAAAAAAAAAAGGAGTTTAAATATTGGCATATCAAAATTAAAATAAAAAATGAACCAGCATCTCTTGCAAACAAAATAAATGTTAAATATTGCCATGTGAAAAGTAGAAAATAACTTGTATCTCTTGTAAATAGATATTTAAAATAATGCAAAGTGAAAAGTAAAAATAATAACATGCATCTCTTGTAAACAAATATTTTAAATAGTGCCGTGTGCAAAACTGTAAACAGAACACTGCTGATTACTGCTCATGGATCAGCAGGCTGTGTATCCGGTGTGCTCATGATATTATAGATGTAAGCCTGACTCATGATCACTGTTGCATGTGACCTTCCTCTCATTATATTTTCCTCAAAAACAATGGAAATGTAGCACATTGGAATGGAAAAACGCATTCTGTTTGAACGGCCTCTATCGCTTTTTCTGCAGTGTTTACATTTGACTTCGTATTGTTCAGTGTCTTCTTTACTGAACCCAAAATGTGTCCAAACGAAAGACACTGTGTATTTCTTTGGTACAAGCTGCTCTTGTTGCTTCCGTGTCGCTGACTGGACGTGGCGGAGTGATGTGACTACACACGCGGTAGTATGTTAAGTGTAAAGTATTAACAGTATTAAAAAAAACGAAATAACCGACAAGGGACAATTACGACGGTAAGAGCTTCTGAATTTCGGTTTTGATTACTTTTCGATTAAATAGTTTTTGGTAATTGAAATAAAATTAAATATTCTTGGATGACAAACGAAAACTAAACTTAAAAAGTTAAGTACTAAGTGAAGTATTAAAACTGAAATTAAAATATGTGAAAGCTAAATAGAAAAAAAAAAAAAAGAATGACAAAATTATTGAAACAACTTAAAAATATGAAACTAAAAATATAGAAATAAAACCCAACTCAAAATTTCATCAAATACTGTAATAGTATATTATAAATAGTGCTACAATAAAACTGATACAGGGAGTATTATCTAAATAAAAACTGTGTAAACAAAACCCAGAAGCACATAACACAAAGCAATGACTAAAATTAAAATCAAAACTGAAAATATAAAAACAAAATATAATTCTAAATGTGAATAAATCTATATAGTATTAGAATTATTGATTTTTATTTTATGCCAAAAATCATTAGGATATTAAGTAAAGATCATGTTCCATTAAGATATTTTGTAAATTTCCTAC
Source organism: Cyprinus carpio (assembly GCF_018340385.1). Taxonomy (NCBI): domain Eukaryota; kingdom Metazoa; phylum Chordata; class Actinopteri; order Cypriniformes; family Cyprinidae; genus Cyprinus; species Cyprinus carpio. The sequence continues at coordinate 33,459,735 of NC_056577.1, read as the reverse complement.
CGTAAATATATCAAAACTTAATTTTTGATTAGTAATATGCATTGCTAAGAACTTCATTTGGACAACTTTAAAGGCGAATTTCTCAATATTTAGATTTTTTTGCACCCTCAGATTCCAGATTTTCAAATAGTTATATCTCATCCAAATATTGTCCTATCATAACAAGTCCATACACACATGGAAAGATGATTTATTTAGCTTTCAGATGATGTATAAATCTAAATTTTGAAAAATGGACACTTGTTTTTCAAGATTGTTTTTGTGCCCCCGGGTCACATATATATATATATATATATATATATATATATATATATAAAAACTAATAAATACTATAATAGTATATAAATAATACTAAATAAAACTCACACAGTATCATATATTCAATCTAAAAATGTAACCTGTATAAACAGTAAAGCCTGCTAAAGTTCTTCCATAATAAAGAGATCTGATTGGCTCTGAAGCCTGAACTTACAATGACATCATGCTGGCCCAGGACAGGCATCTCCCACAGCGACTGGTTAGTGAACCGATTGAAGTAATACGGCCGATTCTCCCTCTTACTCCAACATTTAGACCATCCAGCCTGAATCAGCTCATCTGAAAGTCACACTGAGAATCAGTCCCACACCGAGCGCCGAAGACCACAGAGTCACGTCGTTCACTTAGAGCCGTACAGATACACACCTGGCAGCTCTTGGATGGGTTTGCTGGTGGAGGGTGAGAAGGGAGCCGCCTCTGACGTGGACCCGGTGGGCGACATGACCACTGCCGAGTCTGCCGTTACTGTTCCGTGGTTTTCACTCGTCATAGCTCCTCATCTGTCCTGTCTAAAGATAGAAAAGGGTGCATTTTTACCAAATTAAAGCATTGCAGATCTGATACCAATATACAGGAGAGTCATAATAACCCTAAATGCATTGTTCGATATATAAAACATGCATACATAACTTTCAAATTAAAGTTTATATATAGATCTGAACAGGTCACAAGAATATATTGAAATAATATAAAGGCAAAATATTTTATATTTTCACAGCGTATTGGGGACAAATCAAAATCAAGTTTGATCAATAATCAATAATCCAAACATTTATTTTAGTTGTGGACATACAAATAAAATAGAGACTGAAGCAAACGACTGTGATCAATTAAATAGTCGAGTAAGACGTGAATGCGTTTCAGTCAGCTGAGATAAATGTGAAGGAAAAACTCTGCAGGAAAACAACAAAACTTAAACATAATAATGAAAGTGAAACTTTGGATCCCTCATTTGTTAAACATTCACCAACAGAGTTAAAAAAAAAAGTGTTTCAAACAATCATTTCATTCATAACTGAGCCATGACCTTGCCTAAAACACTAAAACAATATACATGGATATGATAATTATACAATACCATGGTGTATATTTCAAAGCATTATCATAGTAATAGTATTACTATAGACAATAAACGCACAATTAAAACTGAATTAACTGATCCATGCACTGAAGGACTGTATTGTAATATATATATACAGTACAGGTCAAAAGTTTGGAAACATTACTATTTTTAATGTTTTTGAAAGAAGTTTCTTCTGCTCATCAAGCCTGCATTTATTTGATCAAAAATACAGAAATAAAATGTAATATTGTGATATATTATTACAATTTAAAATAATTGTTTTTAAATTTATTATACTTTAAATTATCATTTATTTCTGTGATGCAAAGCTGAATTTTTAGGATCATTATCACATGATCCTTTAGAAATCATTCTAATATGATGATTCATTATCAAAGTTGGAAACAGTTCTGCTGCTTAATATTTTTAGAACATGTGATACTTTTTTAGGATACTTTGATGAATAAAAAGTAAGAAAAAAAAAAAGAAGAAGCTATGTTTTTAAAATATAAATATTTTGTAATAACAATATACACTACTGGTCAGTAATCTGGGGTCATTATTTTTTTCTTTCTTTTCTTTAAATAAAATCAATACTTTTATTCAGCAAGGATGTGTTAAATTGATAAAAAGTGATAGTAAAGAAAATATATTATTAGAATATAGATTATTAGATTTTTTTTTTTTTTTTTTTAATAAATGCAGTTCTTTTTAACCTTTTATTCATCAAATATATTAGACAGCAGAACTGTTTCCAACACTCATAATAAATCAGAATATTAGAATGATTTCTAAATGATCATGTGATAGACTGGATGTTACATGTGACACTGAAGGCTGGAGTAAATGATGCTGAAAATTCAGCTTTGCATCACAGGGAATAATTTTTTTTTTTTTTTTTTAAGTATATTCAAATGGAAAACTATTATTTTAAGTTGTAATAATATTTCACAATATTACTGTTTTTTCTGTATTTTTGATCAAATAAATGCAGGCTTGATGAGCAGAAGAGACTTCTTTCAAAAACATTAAAAATAGTAATGTTTCCAAACTTTTGACCTGTACTGTATATATTAGTAAATGTTACTGTAATAACAATATTGACTAAAATTAATTAGCAAAAAGCTTTTGATTACCATGGTGATTTTTCGTATGGGATTTCCAGGGACCGAGTACCTTGTAATAAAAACATATTATATGCATGATATCAAAATGGTAAAGTGATGATAATACCATGTATGTGTGTATAAGTTTAACTTTTAAGAATACCATGGTATTATCATGGTAAATGTAAAGAGATGGCATCATGGTATTACACAGGCTCGCGTTTAAATGTTGACAGTTATCAGAAAAGACTCGAACACCGTGTTTTTCCTCAAAGGTAAGGTACTGTGGCGGTAACGCGGCACGGTGACGATATCAGATTACCGTGGGTTTATTAGTTTAGTAAACACAGGTATAAGAAAACACATCATGTATCTATTCACCGCGAATAGACACGTCTTTACTGCGTTTATCGTAGTTAATAAGAGCGCAAATGAGCGAAAGAAGGGCACGCATGCGCCTGCTACGCCGCCCACCCCAGATCGAGCCGCCCGAAAACAAACCCGAAGGAGGAGGAGAAAAACATCCAACAAAGAGCTACGGCAGCGCGAGCCGATGTGCGGGGACGAGCGGGTAAAATAAGACCGAGTGCGGAGCATCTTGCTTCATTTGGGCACCGAGAGGACGAGGATACACGGGGACATCAGTGTATTGAATTTAAACCCCAGCGAACTTCGACCGTTACGATTACAAATTTTAGGCGCGCACTTTTGCTTCGTGGAAACGGTCGTTAAGATGGCGCGCGCTCTCGCATACTAGGCGCCGCGCTCACCGCGCACTATAATGCCTGTTTATTGCGTGCGTTGCGCGCGTGTGCAGCAACACCGGGGATGTTGTTGTGCCCCGTGCATTCCGCCACACGCCTATGCGTTTCGTGCTGCTCTTAAATGGCTGAATCCCTTACCTTGGAGAGGTTTGTCGGGAGTCCTCAATAGGCTTTGCGCTATTCGGTTCGGACCCGCCTCCGCCTCTCCCTCCCCACCGACTCCGCCATCTTGTATCGGGCACTCGGACGCGGTTAATGCGCATGCGCGGGTCCGCGGTGGAAGGCGTCGAAAGCGCGCGGCCATTTGTAGAGAGGCGTTCGTTCACTCGGTCTACTGTGAAATGAAATAACAAACGTAAACAAACATTTTTATTTATTTATAGGAAACTACGTGAACGTTCTTTATTGTTGTCCTGAAAAAGTTTACACATTTACTTCAATAAAATGGGAATGTCTATGTTTTGACTTCCTTTAGTCATTTTTTATTAGTTTCCCTCCCAAATAGTTCCATTTAGCTTTATTTCAGGTTTAGTTTTAGCAATTTTAGGGCTTAATTATTATTATTATTTTTTCTATTAATTTAAGTTAGCTGCCAAGGCAATATTTAAGCTTTTGTTAAGTTACTTTTTTTTTTCTTTTTTTTTTTTTCATGTAATATTTATTTTTATTTTAGTTTTAAGTTTTAATTCAGTTACCTAAAATGATATTTAATATTTTTAGCTAACACATAGTTTTAGTTTCATTTACTTAATGGCATTAAGTCTATTTTTTATTATTATTATTATTTGAATTTTGAATTACTATTGAGGATTTTAAAGTTTTAGATCAATTTTTGAGTCTATTCTATTTATATCATTACTTCATTTCGTCTTTTATGAATTGTTTGAATTTGGCTCTTTTTTTATTTATGCATCATGCCATTTGAGCTATATTTATATTTATATATATATATATATATATATATATATATATATATATATATATATATATATAATATATATATATATATATAGCTGTTTCAATTATATTTTATTTGCTAGTTTTTAGGTTAATACTATATATGCCTTGATTTAAAGATGCTTGCACTATTTGCTTTGTAAGAACAAGCAACAGTTGTGAAATTTGAGATTTATGCATCATCTGAAAGCTGAATAAATAATCTTTCCATTGATGTATGGTTTGTTAGTATCGGACAATATTTGTTTGAGATACAACTATTTGAAAATCTGGAATCTGAGGGTGCAAAAAAAATCAAAATATTGAGAAAATCACCTTTAAAGTTGTCCAAATGAAATTCTTAGCAATGCATATTACTAATCAAAAATTATGATTTTGATATATTTATGGTAGGAAATTTACAAAACATCTTCATGGAACATGATCTTTACTTAATATCCTAATGATTTTTTCACGTAAAAGAAAAATCAATAATTTTAACTCATACAATGTATTTTTGGCTATTGCTACAAATATACCCCAGAGACTTAAGACTGCTTTTGTGCTCCAGTGTCACAAATAAGGTCTGTTGAGTAAGATACTGCATTGAGTGTGAAGGACACCTAAAAATAATAATAATTGCTAATAAAGTTCACAAACAGTTATAAAGAAATGGCAAGTAACACTCAACTGAACGTGGTCCTCTGTGGTTTTAAGTCGAACCCATTTCTTGCATCATGTGTCTCTACGAAACCTTGCAACATCTTCTAAGAAGTCATGAACTCATTTAAGGTTAAGTCTCCAGAAATTCAAGGGCAGACCGCTGGATCTGTTTGATGCAGCCTGAAGCCATCGATCCACTGTAATCTGAAATGCACAATTCTGTGTTGCATGTTAATCTTTGCACATCTTTATGATTATGAATTATTGCCAACATTGTTGTCAGAAGGTCGTATGACATGAAGCGGAGAGGAACACGGTTTCTCCAAACCCTTATACATTCTGGCTGCCTATAAAGTGGGAACATAGTGAACCCAGACTAAAAGAGGAAGGAGTATCAAACCGGTGCATTTCAGACTGCAAGAAAATAATATCTGAGAAACACTAAAGTTACCCAGCCTGCATTTGCACTCCGCTGTAAGTATTCGATTATTGTGAAAGACACTAGAAAGGTATTTGGGGAGGGAAGTTTGGGAATAAGCTGCAATGCTTGCACAAAATGTGTACAGAGTTTATGGTTTCATTTTGTGGCATCACTCAAAGGGGAACGAGTGCCTCCAGCACAAATTTGAAGTAGGTTTTTGTTTCTATAAAGATAATTTGCGCTCGTTTGCAGGATTCATCGGACATCATCCTGAATAGAGAAGGGTTTTATATTATTGGCTCATATGATTTATAGTTAAAGTGGTTCCTATATATATTAGAAAATCTGCATGTCAAAGTAAAATATCAATTGTCTTCATATTTGCTTTTTAAATAATGGATTTTACTGTAATTATGGATCAACACAAGTAGCCGCTGAACATTTTGTATCATGTTGTTTTGCCCTTTAACCCAAATTCACATAGAAATATCTGAAATGTTCAGTTTGCCATTGAATTAATAATTATATAGTAGTATAATATAATTTATTTATTCTAAATTATTAACAATGTGATTTATAATAAAAAATAAAATAATGAATGATGTAAAATATTGTTTATTTATTAAATGTATTTATTTATTTTATGATTTAATTTTAATTTTAAATGATTTATTTTTTTAAAATGCATTATTTATTCATTAAAAATATAATAAAATCATTATAATTCTATTCTATTAAAAGTAAATAAAGTAACGTTCAGTTTGCTATTAAATGAATAATTATATAGTACTATAATATTATTTATTTCATCTAAATTAATAACAATGCAATTAATGATTTAAAAATTAAATAATTAATGATTTAAAATGTAATTAACATATTTTTTATCTATTAAAAAATTTAAATATTTAAAATTATATATATATATATATATATATATATATATATATATATATATATATATATATATATATATAATATATATATATATAATATAATATAAATATAGTTATATTCTATTAAAAGTATATAAAGTAAATACTATATCATTTAATTTATAATATATAAGTATATTTACATAATTGCTGCAAAGTATTACTTTGTGAGAAAAACTGGTAATTATAATACATCAGTGTTACATTAATTATTATTAATAATTATATAGTACTATTTTATTATTTATTTATTTTAAATAATTTAAAATGTTATTAAAATGATAATTTGTTCATTTAAAATGTGCATTTGTTTTTAATTATTTACAGTAAAAGTATCATTTAAAAGAACATTTACATAACCAGTTTCTGTGCTGTCCCAATGTCAAGAAAACATATTCTGAATGTAAATCTGGTGTTGATTTTGCTTGTGTAACATTGTTTTAGTTCTTATGTTTGGGGTTTTGACCTTAAGAAGCGACCTTGTGTTTGTGAACTGTAACCCCAGTGCCTTCTCAAAGCAAACATCACTTTATGGCTAAAAACACTTGTGAGGAACATTTCAAATGTAAGCGATTTCCACTAACATGCACTGATTCTCATGTCATGTCTATTTCTTGTTCCTCCGAAAAACTTGATTTATTGCAAAAACACTTCTGTTTCACAAAGAACATGTTCATCTTTCCTGAAATGTAAAGACATATAGCTTTCATTCAGCATATTTTGTGTCAAAGGTCACCTATTATTGCATACGGACAATGCGTTTGCTGAAAGACATGGTCTCAGGGGAGTAATTACCTCTTGATGCTTAAAAAAGCTCCCGAGCCCACAGGGTTTATACAAAATAAATGAGGCATTTGTGAAATCTTTCCATCTGCATGAGACCGTCTTCTTTGAATCAATGTAAATCAGCCGGACCCTGGGGTCAATGACCTTATAAAGCCCATTTGGGGGATGGTTTGTTTTGATCCTGTTTGTTCCTGTTGGTTATATCTGGGGGACTAAAGACAGCTGCCTCCAGCATCACACACACACACACACACACACACACACACACACACACACACACACACACACACACACACACACACACACACACACACACAACCTCCAAGAGAGTGACCTCATTTAAGCTGTTGGCCACTGAGTCTGTACAATATTATACTGAGTAGTAATATATTAAATGTTCCGATGTTCTTGTATTTATTAATATGATTGAATTTGTCTGAATAGTTCTTATATTAAATAGTAAATAGAATATAGTTAATATACATTGATATTACATTAATTATTATTCATAATTATACATTATAATATATTTTATTTATTTAAAATTAAATTTTAATTGATTTATTTAATTATATATTATATTTTAAATAGATGCAAAATTATTAATTTATTTAAAATATTATTAAATCGTTTAAAATTGAAGCAAAATTACAATATATTAATTAAAATGATCCATTTTAAATTAAAATTATTTATTTTAAATTATTCAAAATGTATTGTAAAATAATTATTAATATTTTTCAAATTAAATTATTTAATTATATATTATATTTTAAATAGATGCAAAATTAATGTATTTAAAATATTATAAAATTATTAAAATTAAAGAATTATTAAATCATTTAAAATTGAAGCAAAATTACAATTTATTAATTAAAATGATTTATTTTAAATTACAAATATTTATTTTAAATTACTGAAAATTTATTGTAAAATAATAATTTATTTATTAATATTTTTATTATTATTTAAAAGTACATTTACATAAACAGTTAAAGTGCTGCATCCCAGTGTAAGCAAAACTATTTTATTTTTGGTTATACAATACTGAATAATTTTACACAGTACTGGACATTGCTTGCTATTGCTACTTTACTTTTTTTTTTATTTTACCTTTCATCATACCTAGGTTTAGTGATTTAAACAAAACTCAAAATATAACTCATCCCAGTCCATTTGAACAGTACATGAATGAAAACCAGCAGAACAGCACTGCAACAACAAAGAACACTTTGCCTAAAAACAGCAACACCCTAGAAACCACGTAATAATGTTCTCATTGGGGATGCTGTAAGGATAGAGTCTCCCTCTCTCTCTCTCTCTCTCTCTCTCTCTCGCTGTCTCTATCCGCTGTTCATTCAGACGAGGCACGCAGTCTCTCCTCCTCTGCACTATAAACACACACACACTGCTACAGGGACCAGAGACGACAGACTTGGACATTTTTCACTGGATGCTTTCTTCAATACGGTTGAAAGGCAAGATCATTCTCTTATTTGCTTGCTGTCTCGATATATTCATCTGTCAGGACCTATTTTCCTGCCGCCGCACTGGAGAAGCTCTTTGGTGCAGAAGAGAAAAGCTCCTCCATCAGTGGACAGATAAAGTAACTCTGATCTGATCTGATCTTTAAAACTAATGCACAAGGAAGGATTTTTGGTGCACTAGTTTATAAATGTATTTTATATATATATATATAATTTCAATTTAAGTTCAATTTGTTTCGTGTTATTTGTACTTTTTTATTTGTACCTAATTTTAATACATTTAAATTACTCTTTTACTTTATTCATTTATTGTCTTTACTCCATTTTAGTCCATTATATAAACGTATGATGTCAAATTATTGTCATTATTTTAAACTTGACTTCTATTTATTCTTATTCACTGATTATGTGTGTATGTACTGAGTGAAAAAGACATGGACATTTTGAATATAAATGAACCTTTTCATTATTATTTTAATTTTTTTAACCTTTTTGATCCTGTACTGAAAAAAAGGTGCAGAATTTACTTAGAAAAAAATTTCACTGAGAAATGAAAAGTTAATTTCACAAATTATTACTACAGTAGAAAAACTGAAGTAATATTTTCTTCAATAATCTTTGTTTTATTTACGACTTAAAAATATATATATATACATATATATATATATATATTACAGTTTGGTTGACCTTAGCTTTCTCTCAGCTGTCCCTTGCATACTTAAATTAAATTAAGCACCTAAACTGTTGATTTTCAGGTCTGCTCAGGAATCATGGGGCTGCTGAAAGTCTCTGTCATCTTTCTTCTTTCATTAATCACGATGACTTTAGCGGAACCGCCTGGATGCAAGATCCGCATCACCGACAGAGGACTGGAGATGCGTAAGATATCTGACAATAGATGCAACTATCCTTTAGTAGCCTATAAACGTCTCTGGCTTCTGACTGGCTTCTGCTTGACGTCTTTACAGTGAAGGCCGAGACTAAGAGGTTCGTGGAAGGAGAGTTGAGTAACATCACCATGCCAGAGATGCGTGGTAAAGAGGGCCGCTTCCAGTACACCATCAAAGAGTATGTTTACCCTTCATCTGCTGGATTTCCCTTCATTTACTCAACATGTTGCACACAGGGCCCTCATGTGGTCATGCACACGCACAGTAAGCCTCAGAGTTGAGCACCTCTCAGAAAAGCACGAAGAATCCCTTTTCAAGTCCAGTTCAGTTCCTGATTTTGAACTGAGGTAGCAAAGAGGAATTTTTTGGAATTCCAATTCTGTAATTTCTTCTTTTTGACATTCTAAATCAAATTTCCTTGTACAGTCCTGTTAAATGCTCTATTTTGTCCCTTTGTCTTAATTCAGAAGGGGGTGAGGGTGCCCTTTAGGTGTCAGTGGCATTAAAAAGGCCTACTAAGTATGGACTGGAATGACAACAACCGGGGCTGAACGATCGAGGCTCTAATTCTTCTCTGATGTTTGTTCAGTGTGAAGATCACGGAGCTGAACCTGACCTCTGACCTGCGCTTCCAGCCCGACGTGGGGCTGCTGTTCGAGGTGCAGAACTCCTCCATCACCCTCAACTTCCAGAGACGCATCCTTTACTGGCTCTTGTGAGTCTGAACACATCTGCAGAAATCAAACCAAAGACGTTTATGATGTGAGGTCACAAGCAACTGAAAGAAACGAGTCTTTTATTCAGCAAGGACCCATTCAATTAGTCAAAAGTGACAGCTGAGACACTACAAAAGATTTTGGTTTTAAATAAATGCCGTTCTTATGAATCAAAGAATATAAACATGTAAAAATACATCAGCAAAACTGTTTTCAACATTGATAATATTCAGAGAATTAATATAGCATATTAGAATGATTTCTGAAGGATCATGTGACACTGAAGACTGGAGTAATGATGCTGAGAATTCAGGAATAAATTACATGTTTACATACATATTGCAATAGACAACAGTTGCTTTAAATTTCACAATATTTACTGTATTTCTCATCAAATAAATGCAGCCTTTTCTCTCCATCAGTTATGATGAGGGAGCCATCAACGCCTCAGCTGAAGGAGTCAACATCTTCACAGTCCTCCATCTCATTAAAGACCAGGACGGACGTCTCAAGATCTCCAACATCACCTGCAATGCGTTCATCACCAAGATGAGGGCCAGATTTAGCGGGACCCTCGGGTGCAGCACTCTATATTGAATTTTGAGCATGTTTATTGCACATGACTGTATTTGATTAACTTCTTTATGAATGAAATACATTGTTTGCTCAGCTTTTGCATATCTGTCTGTTACATGGCATATTCTTATGTGTCTCACAGGAGGGTTTATGACTTCATCGGAACGTTACTGACTACAGGAATGCGCTTCGTCTTGAATAAACAGGTTTGTTTGCTTTTTTTTTCTAGTCAGGATTAGCAGATGCGTGTACTGTTGCGCACATACAGTACATAAAGATATTGCAACTTCAATAACATGATTTTAACAGATTTTAATAAACTTTTGCATATATGTCTCTGTCAGATTTGTCCTGCGTTGAATCATGCTGCACTAGTTCTGGTTAACCAGCTACTGGAAACAGTCCCAGGTTAGAGAACGATGTTGATCATTGTAAAACTGTTGTGATATATTGGTCTGGCAGACACGTGTGTTTACGTGAATGTGTTTTTCAGTGCGCACGGAGGTGAACAGTTACGTGGGCATCGATTACTCGCTGCTGAATGACCCCGTGGTGACAGAAACTAGCCTTGATATGGATTTTAGGGTGAGTGACAGATGACTAGTTACTGAACTTTATATGCAAGTTTTTGAGACATGTTATTCATATGAAATAATTTATCACAAGTATCACAAAAATACACTGTTTTTACAGTGATAATATTAAGAAATGTTTCTTGAGCAGCAGATCAGCATATTAGAATGATTTCTGAAGATCATGTGACACTGAAGACTGGAGTAATGATGCTGAAAATACAGCTTTGATTACAGAAATAAATTACATTTTAAAATATATTACAATAGAAAAGTTTTTTAATTAAATAAATAAATAAATTTCACAATACTAGTGTTTTTACTGTATTTACAGGCAGCCTTGGTGAGAATAAGAGACTTCTTTCAAAAACATTACAAAAAACTTAAACAACTTTTGAACTTTTTTTTTTTTTTTACATTTTTAAATATATTATGTATCAGCAACATATTGATCATTAAAAAAAACAAACAAACAAACAAACAAAAAAAATGAAAAAAACAAACAAACAAACAAACAAAAAAAATGATACTTGGTTTCATTAAACACAAATCTAAAACAAACACTCACCATTCAGCAAAATATATATATATATATATATATATATATATATATATATATATATATATATATATATGCATATTTTAAAAAAAGGCCAATATATATTATGTAAATAATGTAATGTAAATGTTAACTTGTCAAAAAAATAAAAATAAAAATTGTGCTCACCCAAAAATGTATTTTAATGTATTTCTCTCCCTCTCTCATTTATAAAAATGTAGTTAAAGGCTGGGAATGTATTTTCTTGCCCCTTGAAGTACATTTTCTAATATAGGCTGTATTTTAGAATTTTAAGGTTTAAATGAAATACATTTTTTAATTTAAAAAACATGGTGCTGCTTACACCATATAGGCTACTGTAGCATATATTCTACATATATATATGTTTTTGTATGAGTCAGTGTGATTTTTTTTTTGTATTTCTCTCCCTCTCTCATCTACACAGGGCATGTTTTACGACCTGAAGAATGAGAACGAGACGCTTGTGAACAACGCTGTGAATCCGGTACTGAGAGAGTATGATCGTATGGTCTATCTCGCTCTCTCTGAGTACTTCTTTGACAGCGGCCTCTACTCTTACTTCAAAGGCGGACTGTTCCAAACGCAGATAGCTAACGAACGAGTAAGACGCCGTCTAATATATTTCAAGAGCATGATACAAAAATAAGACAAAAACAACTATTGCTCAACTCATTTCAGATGTCGAAGGACTTAGAGATGCTCCTCAGGACCACCTACTTGGGGAAAATCATGATGCTGGTGAGCAAAACTAAGATTTATATATGTACAGCAATTGCACAGCAACCATTCTCTGTGTTTGTCTGTCCAATCAGGACCCGGCTTTCATGGAGCATCCTCTGTCGCTGGAGTTAGAGGTCACATCTCCTCCTCGCTCCACTATCAAGACCTCTGGTGCCATGGTGGCCGTCAACTGTAACGTCAAAGTGTTGGTTCTTCCTCCAGGAAAACCAGCAGTCCAGCTCAGCAGCTTGACCATGGTGAGAATTATACAATATATACAACCAATAGTTTCAGAATGAAAGAATGCTAGAAATGCACCAAATTTCACCTTGTTTTTAGGAAGGCAAGTTCAACGCAGAAGTGTCGATGAAGGGCAAGCGCTTGACCATCCATTTAGAGCTGAAAAAGTGAATATGACGTGCAAACACTGAACTGTTTAAGACATTTGACTAACTTTAACACTGATTTTGAACCGATAATCTGTTTTCAGGTTCAAAATTTTCTCCAGTGAATCTGCTTTCGAGTCTTTTGCTGTAAGTTTGCGTTTCCACATACAAATATATTCGATACAAGACTAATCAAGAGCAGATAGTCAATATAATGATTTTTTTTTCAGCTTATTCCACTGCAAGGTCCGTTGAAGACGATGCTGCAGATATCAGCGGTGCCTCTCATTAACAGTAAGTTAAACAATATATGTGATCCTGGACCACAAAACAAGTCATAAGGGTCAATATTCATCTGAAAGCTGAATAAATAAGCTTTCCATTGATGTATGGTTTGTTAGGAGGACAATATTTGGCAGAGATACAACTATTTGAAAATCTGAAATCTGAGGGTGCAAAAAAAATCTAAATATTGAGAAAATCACCTTTAAAGTTGTGCAAATGAAGTTCTTAGCTATGCATACTACTAATCAAAAGTTAAGTTTTGACATATTTACGGTAGGAAATTTAAAAGATTTCTTCATGCAACATGATATTTACTTAATATTCTAATGATTTTTGGCATAAAATAAAAATCGATAATCTTGACCCATACAATGTATTTTTGGCTATTGCTACAAATATACCCCAGTGACTTAAGACTGCTTTTGTGCTCCAGGGTCACATATTTCTATTATATATAATATATATCTATTAAATGACATGTACACTACTGTTCAAATATTTAGGGGTTGGTATTTAATGTTTTTGAATGTTATGCTCACCAAGGCTGCATTTTCTTTATTAAAAGAAAAAGTATAAACAGTAAAATTATGAAATATTATTACAATTTAAAACAAGTGTTTTCTATGTGAACATATTGTCAAATATAATTTATTTCTGTGATCAAAACTGAATTTTCAGCATCATTACTCCAGTCTTCAGTGTCACATGATCCTTCAGAAATCATTCTAATATGCTGATTTGCTGCTCTAGAAATTTTTTTTTTTTAATCAGTGCTGAAAGCAGTTATGCTGCTTCATAATTTAACTTAAATTATTAAAATATTTTCAAAACAGCATTTACTTGAAATAAAAAATCTTTATACATTATTAATGTTTTTAATGTCACATTTAACTTTTCTTTTCACAAGAAAAAAAAAAACCTTACTGACCTCAACTTCCATTATTATTTTTTTTAGAAAACATATTCACTTAAAATATGTGAATCAGAAGATGCGGTGCATCTAAATGCTTGGTCTTGTGTTTTCATGTAGATTACATTAAGCGAGGTGTGCAGATCCCTCTACCGGACGGGATGGACTTCATTGAAGAGGTGGTCGAGTATCACAATGTAAGTGTCTGCATAGTGAAACCTTTAACATCATACGATTAAGACCCAAACATGTTCAGTCGTGATTCTCCAGCTTTGATTTCACAGGGCTACATCATAGTCGGGGCAAACCTCCACTTCAGAACAGGTCTGAGAGAAATAATCGAGAGGAAGCTGTCGGGTGAAACAGACAACTCAGTTTAAGACGAGAAGAGCCACGCTAACATTACTGCATGTGCAAAGCCATGCACAAATACTAAAATAAGGAGCAATAAATGGAGGTTTTAAAAGAGAAGAACTAACCTTCCAGCAGAAGCATGATGTTTATTAACTGTACATCATTTCATCCTCAAGACCTGCTGTCGTTAATATCAACATTAACTCTAAATTTGCCCTATTTAGTCTTTGAATACACATTCCTGATGTAATCGTGTGCAGTCTTTTTTATAATCTTTGAATTGCTTCTGCAATTTTTTCCCCAAACGTAAATGCAATAATTTATTGCTCATATAATGAATATGAGCAGTGTCTGTTTATAATGAGTGCAAATGACCAAAGGTGTTGGCAAAGCCTGTTTTCACTATTGCTGGGGTATTTCACCTTTAGCACAAATAGCATGTTACTTCTATTTACACTTTGTGCAAACAGCATCTATCACTATTTGCTCTCAGTGTAAATACAATCTAACTTTTTACACTCAGTGTAAATAGCTGTTGCATAACGATTACCCCAGTATAAGCAAATAAGTATATATTTACAAAAAGCAGCATTACTGTTTGGATACGTACTGTAGAGATGCTCTTGAGGAGAGCAGACCCCCCACGATCCAATACAGAGTTACATTCAGACATGACTCAGTTCTAGTATCAAACACCCACTCTATTAATCAGTGCATTATTAATATGAAGCACCGAACTACTTTATTCACATTTCAGAAGCAAAATGGGTTGCAAATGTTGGTTAGTGTTAACTTTAAGGTATTACACAATTGAGTGAACCCCGAAACACATGCACAATGATTTTTATCTTTTGTTTTCGTAAAGTTTTATCGTATATTGGTTGTTTAATATGTGATTGGTTTGCCATCCTCATTTGTGAATGAAACTCTATACCTCTTTATAAAATTGACATGTTAAAAATCAGGAAGTGTTACTGTTTTTTATCTTAAAACTTTAGTTCATCATTGAAAAGGCTGAATTGGTTTCAATGCACCATTTTCTGAAATAAAAGATCACAAAGAAAAACTAAAAATCAAAGGAAATTTCTTTAATTTAAAAACTTTGGGATAAAAGGCATGGAAATGATTCCCTTATGAGCACAAAAAGTACCATATACACAAACTCAGTGACATCTCAACAACAAAAGTCTACAATTAGCACAGGGAGGCATCGGTACCTGAAGGGATGACTAAAATATCTGTGTGATGATTAATAAACGCTACAGTATCATGTTTAATAGAGAAGACTTAAGCTAAAATTGTGCAATAAACAGTCAGTTTCCACTCACAGCTGATCGGATTTCAATTCGTAAACACTCAGCATCTCTCGCTACTAAATCAACCACAATCAAAGATTGATGGAGGAATAGATATCTGTGAACATCATTATGTACAGGATGCACGACTTAATCTAGTTCACAGGCTGGCAACTAGACTACATAAATACACGATCAGTTTTGAGTGGCAGTGACAGAAACAGTCAGTGGTCCATAAATCGTTAACATGTGCCAGTGCAAATTCAGAGTTAAAAAGACTAAAAATCCCTGAGTGTGTTCTAGTAAGGTTGTTTGGTGATGAAGCGACTGAACATCGTGAAGGCCGCTATGGGTTTGTCAGTGGGAACCATGTGACCCGAACCCTGTGGAGGACATAAATAAATACAATTTCAAAAATAAGAACAAACCAAAAATAATAATAGAATACAATAAAGAAGGAATAAAAGGCTTGCATATTAGACTGAGGTCACAGATGCATATACTACATGTGACTGGTTTTACTGCAATCTCACCTTCACTGTGAGGAAAGCGATGTTGGTGAATTCCTTGACAAAGCCGCCGATCTGCTGAGTTTCACCATTGAAATAAATCCAAGGTCTGCGCTGCACCTGCACCTGTTGGAGAAGATGAAGAGAAAGGGTTTCTTCTGCTGCAGGAAAAAAAGTAGTCTCAGACCGCAAACAACACGGACTGATACATAACTGCACAAAAATGGCAAGAGCTTTCTTAAAATAAATAAATAAATAAATAAATAAATTAAATAAAATGATGATGATAATAATAATAATATTTAAATTAAATAAATTAAATAAGTAAAACATAATAAACTATGAAATAATAATACTTTAATATTCAATGATTCAATATTATCATTATTATAAAAGAAATAAATAATAATAATAATAATAATAGTTCCTTTGATAAATATTGACAAAATAATAATAATAAGTAAATTAAATATATAAATTGAATAAGTAAAATATACAATAAAATATGAAATAATAATAATTATAATTATTATTATTATTATTATTATTAATAAATAGAATACATAAATTAAAATGTTTAATAATAATACTTTAATATTTAATAAAGAATAATTATTTATTATTATTCTAAAATAATAATAATAAAAATATTATTATTGTTATTTATTCCATAAAATAAAATAAAACAAAATAAAATTTATAATTATTATTTTTATTAATAAATAGAATACATAAAAAATTAAAATGTTTAACAATAATAATACTTTAATATTTAATAAAGTATAATGATTTATTATTATTCTATAATAATAATAATAATAATAATAATAAAAAAATATTATTGTTATTTATTCCATAAAATAAGATAAAACAAAATAAAAAGGTCCAATCTTACTGACTAGGGGTCAGAAACTTGGGGGAGAAAAAAAATCTAATCAAATAAAAAAACAATTATTTTACTGACCAGACCAGAGTCCCCAGACCAAGACTAAAAGAAAATAAGACACAGTCAGTGGGAAGCAACTCACCTCTTGCTGGAGCGACTCCACAAACCACTCGTCTCCTAGGAAGTTGCAGGCCATGTCAACATCTCCGTTATACACCAGCACACGGTATTTCTGTTAAAAAGATGTTATAGAAATCAAGAGCTGGTAAATATCTGATTCATAACTGTTTAAATTCCCATCACTCACTAACGCTCCCAGAAGCTTCAGGTACTGTTTCTTCACGTCCATGAACAGACGGTTGTAGTTCAGATTGACTTCAGCGCTGCAACAAACAACCGGAACGATTTCAAATTAATTTCCAAAACACATCTGTATTATTAAAAAACTCATTTGCTTTATTGAGGTCCCCTCAACGCACCTGCAGATGACCCAGTCCAGAGCACCGGGTGAGATGTGGAGAGCAGATTTCACCTGCGGGTTGTTGAGGTACAGGGTGGATGGAGTAGAGTTGGTGCACGGAGGATCGAGCCTTGAAGACTTCAACAGGGAGACCACGCCTCGCAATTTCTGATTAAACGAGAACAATCATGTGGATTAACCCTCAAAGCACAAATCAATTAAACTAACACTGACCAGACACAAAGCTTTGTTCTTCACAGTACTTAAAGGAATAGTGCACCCAAAATTAAATTCCGTCATCATTTACTCAGCCTCAAGTTGTTCCAAACCTGTACCAGTTTCTTTCTTGTGTGCAGAAAAATAAAATCTTCTGAAAAATGTAGGTAAACACACAATTGATGGTCCCCCAGTATGGAAAAAAGTTCTATGGAGGTCAATGGGGACTAGAAACTGTTTGGTTACCAACATTCTCCAAAATATCTTCTTTGTATTCAGCAATGAAAGAAAGTCACTTAGTTTTGGAACAGCTTGAGTGTCATTTAATGAGCATTTTCAGTTTTGGGTGAAGTATCCCTTTAAACAGACCATTCACCCAAAAATTTAATTTTAGACGGTCGTATTAAAATTTTTGCATATTCAAACTGGAGTTTTGTATTTGGTTACGAGACACACAAGAACCAGTGTTGTGGGGGAAACAAGTCATAATTTGAATATGCAAATAAAATGAGAGCGCTGCCGTGAATGGGAATATATTCAGTGTATTAAAATCAAAAGTATTACTTCCATAGAGCATCAAAATAGCTAAAAACATAATTTTGTGTTGCACAATAAACTCATACAGGTTTGAGACAAAACATGAGGTCAGTAATGAGCGAGTAGTGAAGTTTGTAGTCCGAAAGCAGCACATAAATGGGTTTCTCTACCTCGTTCTGTTCTTTGGACCAAGGATGGTTGACGAAGTTGTGACCCAGGTCTCGGATCACAAACTGGCCGTTTTCAAAGCTGGTGTCAGAAGAACAGAATGACACTGGAACGTCTTCATATGAAAGGACATTAAACAGTTACTCCACATGACTGATCCCAGCTCACCTGACTCTCTGCTGGACACCTCCGGCACAGGGTGCGTACAGGTTATACATGTTGAGTCCAGACTGGTAGACTATAACTTGAACTGTAGTGAGCTGAAGAGTGACAGAAAGATGAGTGAAGAATCTATGACATCACATCTCAAGCCTCTAGTGGAGCACTGTTTAACTTACAGAAGTCGAGCAGTTCACATCCTGGTTATCGTAGAAGTTACACGCTCCATCTTTGCAGCAAAAAGTCTGCAGGTCATTCCATAAGCTATATAAATAAAAAATTAATATATAGATATACAAATACATTGGTCAAAGACGTTAAGATGTCCACATCCAAAGAAATGTACAAAAGTGATTTTGTGTCCATAGGAAGCACATTAAATGTAAGTAAAATGTATACTTCAAATAAGTTTTTGGAGAATAAAATGTCAAAATTTGGTTGAAATAATGTTAGATTGTCATTCAGTGTAACACAATATTTATGCAAAAATTCAAACAACATGCTTATTATTAATTGTTCATATTAAAATATCTAAAAGAATAATGGAGCATACTAAATTTTATTGTGTTTTTTTTTAGTAGTAAATTATTATTGATGATTGGGATTAAAACCTAGGATAGTGGCGAATGTTAAAAATGTAAAATTACAACTCATTAGTATTTGGGGTGAAGGTAATTAGTCTTAAATTGTCATAAATTGATTTTTGTTGTAAATATGCCTGACGAGATTGTTACACTGAATGACATTTTACTGGGTGTCTTCTGTAAATCAGGGGGAAATGTATGATATTTATTTTTTGCTCAGAAAAACAAAAACAAAATTGCAATTAAATAAAACAGAAAACTTTTTGCATTTTTGGGGGGAAAAACTACAACAGTTTAAAGCAGTATTACACTTTTTTTATGCTTAAACACTTTTTCGTCTTTGACCCACATACAAATAAAATGCACAAATAAATTATTTTTTACAATTTACATTTTATACTGTTTGCCCATGCAAATTAAATGTATAAAAGAGTGCATGTCAAATAGAGCAACACGAAAAAAAGTCATAAGGTTAAAAAAAAAAAAAAAAAGAATATCACACCTGGTCCCAAGAAGTCCATGATAGTATGCAAAATAGACCAGTGAATTGTCATTTAGTTCATAACTGGACAAGCCGTTTCCTACAGCAATACCCTTTAAGACACAAATGCACACGTCATTCACTCTGCTGGCTCAGTGTCGCTGTTGTTTATGGGCAGTACAGTCAAAATAAAGCCCCTCCTACCTGTAGATTAATGCTGCTGTCCTCCATGACGATCTCAGCCAGCGTTGGGATGTAAATGCCTCCGTAACTCTCGCCGGTCAGGAAAAACTCATTCTTGCTGAACTCTGGAAACAACCTGAAAAACTCTTTCAAGGCCAAGTAGTTGTTTGTGGCCACCTGGATGTCAGAGATTATATGGTTACCATTTGGTTTTTGATCATAAACAGTTAAATTAAATATTATATGTGCTACGCGATTAAACACTCCTGCATCTTATGATACACACTACCGTTCAAACGTTTGGGGTCAGTAAGACTTGTAATGTTTTTTAAAGAAGTCTCTTCTGCTCATCAACGCTGCATTTATTTGATCAAAAATACAGAAAAAAAAACGTAATCTTGTAAAATGTTATTATAATATAAAATAATGTTTTCTATTTTAATATCCTTTAAAATATAATTTATTTTTGTGATGCAAAGCTGAATTTCCATCAGCCATTACTCCAGTATAAAGTGTCACATGATCCTTCAGAAATCATTCTAATATGCAGATTTATTATTAGAATTATCAATGTTGTGCTGCCAAATATTTTTTTGGAAACTGCGATACTTTTTTCAGGATTCTTTGATGAATGAAAAGTTATAAAGAACAGCATTTATTCAAAATAGAAATCTTTCCTAACAATATAAATTGTTGCTTTCACTTCTAATCAATTAAACACATCCCTGTTGAATAGACGTTTTAATTTATTTCGAAAAAAGAAAGAATAAAAATGTACTGACCACAAACTTTTGAACGCTAGTGTATATTGTTAGAAAATATTTCTGTTTTAAATAAATGCTTTTCTTTTGAACTTTTTATTCATCAAAGAATCCTGAAAAAAAGTATCACAGCTTCCAAAAAATATATATATTAAGCAGCGCAACAGTTTCCAGCACTGATAATAAATCATAATATTATTATGATTTCTGAAGATCATGTGACACTGAAGGCTGCAGTAATGATGCTGAAAATACAGCTTTGATCACAGAAATAAATTATATTTTAATGTGTATCAAAATAGAAAAACGTTATTTTACATCATAATAATATTTCACAATATTACATTTTTTTCCTGTATTTTTTTTATCAAATAAATGCAGCGTTGATGAGCAGAAGAAACTTCTTTAAAATACATGACAAGTCTTACTGACCCCAAACTTCTGAACGGTAGTGTACATATCTAGTACAGTTTGTTGGAAGCTTTTATTGATTGTTTTTGGATAGGGAGGTAGGGAAGTGATTGTATTTTCTTTTCTTTTCTTTCCGTGAAAGAGTATCATTAGAGGTATATGAATTAGCTGGTTTTTGTTTGTTATTTTGACCTCGTCGGCTCCCGGAGCTAAAATTCCCCAGTTATACTGTAAACCATTGTGCTCATTAAAATACTTCTCATTCTTTTTTTTTTTTTTTTCTGAAAGTCTTCCGTGTCGTACTCTTTTATGTTGTGCCCTTACCCTAGACAGGGCATAACACACACACACACACACACACACACACACACACACACACTTATATATAAATCATACCTCTGTGTCATTGGTGGCGTACTTCTTGTCATCAGAGTAGGAGAAGCCGACACCTGCTGGTGACTCCAGATATAAGACATTTGCAATCTGGAAAAACAGCCCATGTTCAGTACAATAAAGCTGGTTTGCTATAACCAACAATAAACGAGCATAAGAGCATGTAACCGGTTTGAGGAAGTGTCATAGTTCAGATACCGAAACTTCTGTTACAGGGTGAAACCTGGAAACCTTGTGACTTTCTCATTTCACACCACATTCACATTTAGTCATTTAGCAGCAGACGCTTAACTCATTTGGCAATGCTTAAGTATTAAAAATAAAAATAAAAGACAGAATCCAGACCTTGTTCCAAGAATAAGGATTATATTCTAGAGTTGCACCGTCATCTTGGATCTGTGAATAACCAGAGAGAAGGGATAATGTGCATTATTTAAAGCATTCATGTTTTTAGATATTTAACTGAAGTTAATTGTGAAACATCAGTGGGATTAAATAAAGAAGCGCTCTGATTTCTCACCAGGAAAGGTCCGTGCTCTGTGAGCAAACCGTCCAGGGAGCTGCATCCTGGTCCTCCGTTGAGCCACAGAACAACCGGACCACCGGCCGGATCTTTCTGAGACTCAACAAACCTGATCGAGAGGAACAGAGCACAATAATGTTAGACATTCCCATTCGGGGAATTTTCAAAACCATTCCTAGGGTCAGTCGAATATAAGCGAGAGTCAGACCATGCAGCTTACCAGTAGTGAAGGTGTTTGTTATCTGCCACACTCAAGTATCCAGAGTAATGCTTGAAGCTGGGCTGTTTCGGAAGTCCTGGCAGATATTTGATCTCATCTGCATCTGGAGCCCCAGAAACCTGCAGCACCCCCAGCAGCAGCAAACACACCTGAGCAAGATGCATCTGAAACACAGCAAAACAGCACAGTTAAACACTGAGCTCCTCACAGAACAGAAACTCATCCCTTATAACAATCTGAAGCAAAGAGGGCAGCAAAAACCAAAGGAGCAATCATAGCATGTGACTCAGAACACTAACTTAAGCAGGAAATTAAGGGTTTATCCTACAGTGACGGTGGAAATCTGAAGCAGGAACTGATATTATTCAGCAGAAGAAAGATTAAAATTATTCACATCGTTGTGTTATTACTCTTACCTTGTCGGGCGAGGGAGAGTAAACTGTTTAAGTAACGTTAGTCCCAAAATTCATGTGACTCCGACGAAGTCACATGATGTTTTTCCTCCGCTCTGTCAAAATAAAAGCATACGGCATTTAAGCTGTCAAATATTTAAAAAAACAAAACAAAAACAACCTGTACATATACAATCATTTTATTTCCATAATTTTCCACATTGATGCTAGAATTGGAAATACATTATAAAACACTTTTCGTGCAAATATTTTGAAAGTAAGACAACCACTAATAAAAATAATAGGTTTATATATTTTTAATACAATTTATGCTTTAATTTTCGAGATTGCGTGTATTTTTAAATGTAACTTATTATTTTTATTTTGTATTTGCAAGTCGGTCTAAATGGAAATTAATGACTTTTTTTTTTTAAACTGATAATTATTTTGTAACGTTACCGCAGGTCGCAAAGGAACTTTTATTTTGAAAACACCGTCTCTAAGCACCTCGCACTTCCGCACAAGATCAAGGCAAGGTTGCGGCGGTTTTGCAGCGGGTCTTTTATCGTAATTGTTCGCACAAACGGGACGCCACGGAGAAAATCGCCGGATAATTTCCCGGTTCCCATGGTAACGGTAAGGCTTCGCTTCCGTGATCTGACAAAACTCTTCTCAGGAATCGACGATTCTGGCGCTCCGACGGCATTCGTTGTTATAAATGTAAGCTAGCTCGTTAGCCGCCGTGTGAGTCGAAGCATCGATTGTTCCTTTCGATCGTTGAAACTGTAGATGTACGTTAGTGTTGGTAATAAGTACGCAATGTTTGAATCGTTCAACTGGAACACGAACACAAGAGTGATAAAATAAACAGAAAACCCTCGCACGAGCGATTCCTACTGTGTGAATTTACGGAGCAACATGGCGTCTGATCGAATCCCGCATTAGCCGAAGTGTGCGCGGTTTTTCCTACGGCTTTCAAACCCACGGAATATGGACGATAGTGTTTATTTATTTATTTTTTCACAGGAACACGCGGTCTCTGTTGTTTGCAGTTATTCGCGCGTTCTTTTACACGGTTTAATTTCGCGTGATGTCACGACACGGACTCGAAATGGCTGAAGGGTTGGTGCGGCGCCAGGGTTGCCAGGTTTTCGCCACAAAAACCACCCAATCGCGTTTCGTGGATCCCCTGTTAAAAATCGCGTTACGGGGTGTAAAATACACATTTTGTGGCGGGGTCACCCTGGTAAAATTCGCAATACAGTGGCTAAATATCACGTTATTGGGGTCGCTTCAACCCGCGGACATGAAAAACAACTCGGTGTTAAAGTAACAGCCCAATTCCGCGGGAAAACGTCAAACATGGCAACACTGTTTGGCGATGACGAGGATTTCATGCTTGCTCTTTTTCACTTGCTGCCTGTTTTCATTGTCTCTACCTTTTGAATAATAAACAGCACTGTAAATATGACAGAGGAGAGTGTTATAATACTAAATCACACGACACTATATCGTAGCAGTTAATTGTTTTTAATCTTTGAACAATGTGAGACAGTAGGAACTGGTGTCTTTCAGGCTTTACTCCTTGAATATTAAAGTATTACTGTTTTAAAAATTTTAATAGTGTCAAAATCCTCAATCATAAGAAATGTACACCGCTGTTCAAAAGTTTGGAATCAGTAAGAGTTTTAATGTGTTTTAAAGGCTCTTCAGTTCATCAAGGCTGCATTTATTTGACCAAAATAAATATAAATGTTATTGCAATTTAAAATAATGGTTTTCTATTATAATATACTTTAATATATAATTAATTCCTGTGATGCAAAGCTGGATTTCCAGCATCATTACACCATTTTACTGTATCAGTAAGATTTTTAATGTGTTTTAAAGGCTCTTTTGTTCATCAAGGCTGCATTTATTTGACCAAAATAAATATAAATATCATTGCAATTTAAAATAATGGTTTTCTATTATAATATACTTTAATATATAATTAATTCCTGTGATGCAAAGCTGGATTTCCAGCATCATTACACCATTTTACTGTATTTTTGATCAAATAAATGCAGCCTTGATGAACAGAAGAGACTTAAAACATTACAAACCTTACTGATCCTTAACTTTTTAACGGCAGTTAATCAAAACACTAAAATGCATTTAACTTGTGTAAAGTCCTGATTTGATTATTTTGATCAGTTGGTTTTAATATTAAGTTTTATAACAGTTGAACTCACCCTTTGAAATTTGTTATAAGAAATGCGGTCAAAACTTTCCTATTGTTGCACACTTACTGTCTCTATCTAATTTTTAAGAGTACAGTACATAGTGTATAATATCATGTAATCTGATTAAATATAATCCAAAATTCATGTTTTCACTCTCCACTGTTGGCTCTTTCAGATAGTTGATATTCTTGAGGTAGAGTCTTATGAAAAAAGTTAAAAATCATTTCGGTGGAACGGCCAGGAATCGCCTGGGAAGGTGTTGAGCAGCTTTGGTAACTCGGGGTATGATGATAAAGCTTTGCAACTTACCAAAATGTGACCAGGATGCCGAAGTGGACCACAAAGACTACAGCATCTGTGAGCTCTTACCGTCCTGCTGCTGTGACGAAACGATGCACAATAACAAACCGCCCGAGAAACTGCATGACGATTCCTTTCAGATGTGCGTTAGTGGAAAATGAGATTTGGTTAATTCAATGCTTTATTGTAGAGGAATTATTTGATGACCCCTTGAACCATGATGTCCAGTGTCCACAATGTTTTTGGTCCATCATTTTCTTCAAGCGTCGTCTTTATGTTCAAGTTAGCGAATTTTTAAACTTTGGATAACTTGCGAGAAATCTTTGGGGAGCATTTTATGTTCGTCCATCCCCGAGAACTACTCTTTCAGGTCTGTTCAAGATTTGATGTTATCTTCATCGACAAGCTCTCGTATTTTCCGTTGCGTGCTCCGTGGAAACCTGTTTGCGGTCGGTTCTTCTAACAGTTTTTCCTTTCACCTCCACCCACATTCCTTCATCGAATACTTGAGAGATGTGTTTCATTTAAAAAAGCAATTTGAGGAGCGTCTTCGCAAGAGAATGTCGCAGACTTCAAGTGCAGCTGCGAAATCCAAGGCCTCACTAAGCCAAAAAGTGAATTTTATTTTCAACGTTTTATTTGGTGTGAATGACTGTAAAGTGTTCATATGTCACTCGATCAAGCGGCAAAACACAGCATATGAATTAAACTGTACTTAGACATTCTAATTGTTGTGAAGTGTCTCAAGTTTGTCTTTAAAGTCAACATGAAGCTTCCATTGGCACAGTATTTTAGGATGATGGGATATCCAATTAGATAATAATTATCTAATCAATCAATCTACATTCAGACCTGAGTGCTATAATTAGTAGGGATGCACCGATACCATTTTTTCAGAGCCGATCCAAGACCAAAAATTCTGAGTATCGGCCGATACAGATCCGATACCGATTATTTTTTTTTAATTTATGCAGAAAAATACTATTATATACTAGGTTAGAGGATAATTCAACAGCAACAATGACTCTAGAAAAATAATGCGTATACAGTAATTTTGTAAAATGTAAGCATTTAGTGAAAAATCATTATTTAGTGGGGAACAAATAAAAGTGAATGTGTAGGACTAAATCTGGTCAAATATTACACATTGATGCGTAGAGTATTATTATCTGCGATAGAGTTTTGTTTCTTTTAGCAGATTACATTTCAGTTACTGTGTGCGTTAAGAACAGTGCAGTGATCTAACAGACACCTGGTAGAAAGTCGCATGATTTAGAAACAGCACTATCTACAGATCAAGTGTAATAATAGGAACATTGAATCATCTTGGAGGGAGTTTCATCGTCTTGACTGTCGTAACCGTACACGACACGCACTTTGTATGCTGAATGGAGGATGACAGACGTCTGTAAATATTCATCTGTACCTCACATTAAACTATTGAAAGGCTTCAGAAGACTTGGAATATAGTGCGTGAAAACCTTATGGTGCTTTATAATGTTTTTGTGCATTTTGTGGAGCTTAACAATAACACAATAGTACATGCACAATATTGGGTTTTGACCGATACCCAATCCGGCAGAAACTGGCAGCATCGGAGCTGATACCGATACTGGGTATCGAATCAGTGCATCCCTATATATGATGATATGTTTTAAGTTTTCATGGTGACTTTAAAGACTTCTGCGGTGTTTTGTTACTTTGCCCAGTCATTTTACCTCTGGAATCTCTCTTTTCTTACATGTCGATGCATCATCAATTTCAAGACCTTGGGGGAAATATAGCTAATCAAATAGTCTTGTAACTAAAATCCACTGCAAGCGTTCCTTGAAAACGGGCCGTTGAACCTAAAGCTCGTAGAGGCATGTCGCACAGAAGAAGCCGGAGTAGTTCACCACCCTCGTACACCACCAACAGCAATGACCCTCGTGACCTGGAGCGACGGATTTTTGTTGGAAATTTGCCCACGGCGCACATGGCGAAGAAGGACATGGAGGAACTGTTCAGGCCGTATGGGAAAATACAGGGTTAGTAGCGTCAAAGACTTATTTAGACGTTTCGGAAAATCTTATTTTATAGTGTTCGCTACAGTTTACAAGTTTTAAATTATTTGGTTTGAAGACTATGACTGCGGTTTTGCTGAAAGCAAGGGAAGCTTAGGCCAAAAATCCTCAAAGAAGCGCCTTTTTTCGTGAAACGAAAATGATTGTTCCTTTTTCCAGCTTTGTCCCTGTTTCGTGGGTATGGATTTGTGCAGTTTGAGCGAGTGGAGGATGCTGAGGCCGCAAAAGCCGGACAAAACGGTCGAATTTATAGAGGTTATAAACTAGGTAAGGTCTGATTTGGTTTTAAACACTGGAGTGATTTGGGGAGTTAATTGTATGACTATAATTTTACTGTAATAACCACAATGTGGTGAATCTAATAAAGCCTAACTTTAACTTAAAGATGATCCTCAAGCAAATTGCACATTAGATTTTTCTCTACTCTCAGCGTTAGGGGTGTAAAGCGGATGGTTCGTCACGATACGATGTGATATCGATTCTCATACCCAGCGATACGATATTTGCCGATACCTCAAAAAAAATTCTACGATACGATTACGATTCGATACAGAAGTATATCGATCGATATTTTGATATTATACATCTATTTTAAACAACCATCTACATTTTTATTAACTCACAAATGAAACCAAAATATATAACATGAACATTTATCTGAAATTTTCACATTGTGTACCTCAGGTGGGACATTCACAACAACAACAAAAAAAACATAGGCCTACACATTTTTTTTTTTTTTTTTATAATACAGAAAATAAACAATTGGAAAAACAATTCTGGCTGCTACTATAGGCTCAGTGCTAAAAATCTTTTCTACAGGTAACCAAAGTATGAGCAATAGCAGAAAATAAATACAATACATCAAAGACACAAGTTCAATAAACAAACAGTTAAATAAACTGCTTTTCAGCTCAGTCTAAAATACATTTTAAGGTATGGCACAGTAATGTAGTAATCAAATGTAAAATAACTGCATAGTCTTCACTGTTTTAAACTAAATATAGATTAATAATTTTTTATGTTACAAAGGTTATTAAGGCTAGTCAGAAGCAGTGAGCACTTGTATTTTTCTTTGACAGCATTAGATTTATCATTAGTTTGCTTTCGTTTTAAGAACCAAGCACGGATTTAATATACACATGCCTTTTCTTTCTGATCTGTTTACATTAAGACATATGACTAAACGACTGTGTTTACTAGGAAATTCACCAAAATGTGCATTTTGATATAATTTTGTCTGTATTTATTCATCCATGGACAAAAAAAGTGGAAGATCAATTTAGTATTCGCGCGGTGCGGCTGTCTGTGTGCGCGCGCTTCAGATGTGTGCGCTGAAAACTTCTCACACAGCGCTCGACTGTTCCCCAAAAAAACCCGAGCATCTTGTGCCTTTGAGCAGTCCTAATACCGAGTCCTGATCCCTGAGTTTGAACGAGAATGCACGTGTTGGCGGTAATCCATAGACGGACATTATGTGAAAATTTGGAAAGTGCCAAATAAGGTGCCTATTTATATTACAGATATCGATATTTTACGTGTGGCATCGATGCATCTTATCGTCAGACATTGTATCGATGAATCATTACACCCCTACTCAGCGTTTTGTGTCATGAGACTTCGCATATGTCAATTTATCAATAAAAGCTATACATCTAATAGAACGTTTCACAAATGGGTTACATATTGGTATCCTTTGACTATTTGAAATGTTTTCCCATCTCACTGGTCTTGTTCATCTTGACTGACTGTAATTAAAATCACACAGTAGTATCATAATTTTGATGCCATTTGTTTAATGGGTAATGCTTTAATTTAATTTGTACTTATTTTTTTTTTAAGAGATCCATTAGGGTTGCACAGTTAATCAAATTTCAATGGGCGATTACAATTACGTATGCCACAATTACGTAATTATTCAGAGTCCACTTATGGTGCTTTCTTTCTACAGGTTATCCTACGTTTTTTCCCCATTGTTTTCATCTTAGTATAACATTATAATATCATGCATATTTTTCACCAATCCAATGTATAGTTGACATTTGAGACTTAATGCTATAGAAAAGCATGAAATGTTTTTCAGGAAGAGCGTTTTCAGCTTGTTTATTTTCATGTAAAAATATGGCATAGACGTCATTCAATGTAAATTGTGATAATTGTAATTAATAATCACAATTACAATTTCAAGGGAATATTGGATAACTATGGTTTTTGTCTTAATCGTGCATTCCTAAGAGGCATGGTGTATTATACCCTATTTGTGCAAAGCGCCAGTTATTGTTAGTGGTCTGTAAGGTCTAATTCAAGAGGTGTTTAATAAGTGTTTACAGCTGGGGAATATCAAATACTGACAGGTTCACAAGATCCTTTGCTGCTTTTTTCACCTACATTGTTGTTTTTTTAATGTTTAACTGCTATTGACATTTTGAAAATGTTTACAATTTAGACACAACTTGTTTAGATTCATACAATGCAGAATGTGAAATGTTGGTCCTCTCAGTAAAAGAGAAGGAAAAAAAACAAAAACAAAACTCGTTTGGCTCTGAAATATTCCCGTCTTTTGTCATATTGAATGTTTGGATTGGTTTATTTGCAGATGTAAATATGGCAGCAGAGAGACGACAGAATAAATCCAGGTCAAGCCCACCACGCAGGTAAAGTATCGCTGGGATTTTTGCTAATGAAGACGTCCTCTATCAACAATTTTGGTAAACGTTTTTCCCTCCACAATGGAATTCATCGAACGTTCTAAAATGCTTGTCGAGTGCGCAAAAACGGTTCGATCTGTACTTCTCGTGGCTTTTCGGTTTTTAGTTTGTTCTAATTATTTTCCTTTCCTTTTTTCTCACTCTTAGTTGTGTCAGAATTAACTGAAATAAAGTTGAAAGGGTAATTTGAGTACATTTCCCTTGGTGTGTCTTTGTCTAAACCGTGTGTTACTCATTCTGTTCACTTACTATGCGCGGTTTTCGAAATCGTCCGCCGACGATCGCTGCTTCCTGCCGGAGCCTTCTTCGACAGTTAACACACACACTTAGCATTAAAACATTTCCAAAAACCTAATTATTTCATGTACTCAACAAGTGGAATGGAAACAAGTAAAACTAATTTATGCAGTCCATTCAATTGTTGGATGTTTTATTTATATTTGGAGGTTGGTGTTTTTTTTTCACCGTCACCGCCTCCGTTTTAAAAGAAAACAATGTGAGACTAGTTATTTTGCGTTTATCTTAAAGCAGTTTTAATATTAAAAACTCATGCTTGCTTAAAAACCAAACTTAAAAATAAATCCTAAAACCTGCTGTTCATTTGACTTTTGGAAACTAAAGGATGGACCCTGGTTTTCATGGTTACCTCAGAAAGCAATGTTTCCCACAACATTTATTTTTGGAGCACTATATTCGCAGTTTGCAAAGATTTTATAATAGAAATGATGTGAATTTTGCGACCGGTTGGTTTGACACCACCATCCCATGTCTGGTCTGCAGCAACATGACTCTGAAACGAACTCTGAAAGCGCTTAATTGAATGAGATTTGCTTACAGTGTTTTGTTTTTATAATTTCTTTTAACAATGTCTTGATGGTAAGATTCTGTCTCAGTGAGGTGTCTGATAGAGCTGTTAGTGTTTGGGGTGAAGTGTTTAGTGGGCGTGTGATAACTGAATGTATTTTGTCTGTTCAGGCCAGACAGTCGAGAGCCCCGTCCCCGTTCTCGTTCCCCGGTGCATGGGCGAGATTCTCGAGACCACCGTGACAGTCGAGAGATGAGGGGCGATAGCCGCGAGCTGCGTCCCGGTCCACCTCGAGAACATGATGCTAGAGGCCCGGCCGATGAGCGATACAGGGGCTCCGAGAGCAGGGAGAAAGATCCGTCCTACAGGTGCACTCACGATGCATTTGAGCTCTTCTGTAGTTTTGCATCACAGCTCTTGTTTTCTGGTGTTTTAACATCATTTAAACAACATTACTGTGCTTCCACAGAGAGGAAGGGTATGATCGTTATTACCGCGGAGAGTACGACTATTATCGGAAGAAAGAGGAGCCGTACCCAGAGCGCTTCAGAGAACCCTGGAACGGCAGGAGAGAGTCTGAGGGTTGGTTTGATTGTTTATAACCATAAAATAAAGCTGATCTATATCATAAAGAAAATTAAATCAATTTTTTAATATATATATGTATATGTTTAAATTTAGCATTGTGACCAGGGTTATTATAGTTAACTAAATCAAATTTAAAAACATAAATAATAAAATAAAAATAATTTTTTTTTTTTATTTCCGCTAATTGTAATGTTTTCAGTTTTTTTTTTAACTTGAAGTACTAAAATAACAAACTAAACAATTTTTTAAAAAATATATAGATATTTTAAAATAAAAAATAATAAAAATGACAAATCACTAAATATTAAATTAAAATATAATTGAAAATATTAATAGAAAGTGTAATCTATCAACAATACTAAAATAACACTGATTTTTACCATTTTTAAAAACAGTTTATTTTTCTTGTCCAGGGTCCTTATTGTAATGCCCCTGTACAGTATAATGTTTTTTTGTTTATTTAAAAACAAAAAGAATTACTGAAAAATGTATCTGTTTTTTCTCTATTTAAATAAGCAATAGTGAAAGGCGGTAGAACAAATTCTACTCTTGACACTTTTTGTTGTTTTTGCTTTAAAGTAATGGGAATTTTGTGTGAATGAAAATATCAATGCAAAAATCTTAGAAAGCCTTAAAATATTTCAATATAAACAGACATGATCTTGGTTGTTTTAGGAGTTTATGACTGTTTTGTCTAAACAGTCATTGTCAGCAGCATTGGTGATTCAGATTAAGTTTAATTCACATGCACACAGTTTTTGTCGCAGAGGAGGAGTTTACGTGAAAACTTAAGTGTTTGATGAATTTACAGAGGAGCGGGTGCGTCCTGAAGAGCGCCGGAGGAACGAACTTTACCGACAATATTATGAAGAGCTGCAGAGGCGCTATGATGCTGAAAGACCAGTGGACTGTTCCGTCATAGTCGTCAACAAGCTGCAAAAGTGAGTCTTGAAGACAGATTAAAGCATCAGATGTTTTATTGGAGAACCGGTTACATTTTCTGCTCCGTGTTTGCGTGCAGGGAATATGCCGAGACTGTGGGCAGGAAGGTTCGGGATCTGGGAATGGTGGTGGATCTCATCTTCCTGAATACAGAAGTGTCACTGACCCAAGCTCTGGAGGATGTGAGTCGTGCTCGTACGCCTTTTGCCATCATCATCACCCAGCAGCACCAAGTACACCGTTCCTGTACAGTCAACATCCTCTTTGGGACCCCACAAGGTGTGTGACATCCACAAAGAGTTTGAAGCCAGTTTACTTGCTCATCAGCTTTAAGTTGGAAAAATCCAATGCAATTCAACACCGCAACTACTCAAAACCAGCCCAATGTTGATATAAGATTGCAGAACATCATTTTAGATATTCACGCAGCACTGTAGAAGCCATAATCAACATTTTAGATGACCACAGCATACTCTTGTTGCAGAGCACAGGAACATGCCCATGCAGGATGCCATGGTGCTGGTGGCCCACAACTTTGACTCCTTTAAAGTTGAACACCTTGCTAAAGAAAGGGACGAGCTCGTGAGGAAGGCGGCCAAGATGGCTGATGAGGTGTTGATGAGGGAACCTGAACGAGAGGGTCACCCTGCCTCCGTTCTGACCCACATCACGCTGCTGTCTGAGGGCAGGTAGGTCAACAAACACTAGCGTTCAAAAGTTGGGGGTCGGTAAGATCTCTTAATGTTTTTCAGAAAAGTCTGCATTTATTAGATCAAAAATACCATAAGAATGGTTAAATGTTAACAGTTTTGTAATGTTTCTGTGTTTACCGGAAAATATTTTAAACAGTGTTCACTTAAAGATCACATGCTATTTGTAATTTTTAAAATGCGTTCAGGAGCCTTTTTTTTTTTTTTGCTGCATTATTGAATTGGCATTGAAAATCTGGATATTTTACTGGTGTTAAGTGTCAAATATAATGGACGGTCTTTGCATCTCTCAGGTTTATGACTCCAGATGAGTTGGCCAGACTAATTGACTATCTGAGAGACAAACGTGATCGTCTTGTCAGAAGCAGTACTGACACAGGTAACTCCATTAGGTGTTTTAAACTCAATGTTGTGTTACGCTTTACCCATCAAGCCTTACCCTTCACTGTTTCTGGTCTCTCTAGTCGCACACCCTCCACCAGCGACCCACGAGCCCTCTCAGCCCACACAGGCTCTATCTGCTCCAGCTCAGCCCGCGTACACCAGCCTGTCCCTTCATTCCACCCACCTGACCCCTGTGTCCGCCCCCACCGCCACCAACCAACAGCAGGAACTCCAAGCTAAGATCCTCAGCATCTTCAACAGCGGCAGCGGCACATCCTCAATGTCCAGTCCTGCTCCGGCAGCCCAAACACAGGGTTACGGCTCCAGCCTCGGCCCTCAGACCGTCGGGCTCCAGTCTTCTCACGGCGTCCCTGGCGGCATGCCCAAAATCGCTGCTGTCCAGCCGCAGAGCAGCATGATGAACCCTCGGCCTGCCATGAGGCCTCCTGGAGTTCGTATGGCTGGGCCGACAGGCCCCCTGAGACCAGCGGCCACCACAGGCACCGGGATCAACTTTGACAACCCGAGCGTGCAGAAAGCCTTGGATACGCTCATCCAGAGCGGACCCATTAACCACTTGGTGAATATGGGATCTGTGGGTCAAGGGACCCGGTCAGCGCAGGGAATGAGCAGCATGGATCCATCGCCCATGTCCCATTATTCCCGCCATTATTAAAATGAATAAATCTGATGCGAATTGAGAAGTCAGCATTGCTCTGAATGATCATAAATTATTTTTTGCTCCTGTGTAATTTGTGATTTAAAAAAAACGAGTTTCTGTGAAGTCATGGTTTTCTGGTTTTACGGTTTATTTTTTTTTTACTCGTGTGTGTTAGATGAAAACAGGGCATGATTGATTGTTTAATGCTGCATCAATAGATAGGAGAATTTCTGTTGTTTTATATGGAATTGGTGCATTGTATATACCAGCCAACTTCTGACTTAATAAATTCATTTTTAGATACAGAAATTTGTCTCTCTTGAATTTGTTTCTCCAGAATACTTGTGTCCTACATATAAAGGCTGAAATACAATACACAGATATTTCCCCCCGATTTGCAGTCTGGATGCAAAGTTGTGGAAAGTCAGAGCCAGTCTACAGATTTTGGTCTGTTGAAATTGACAATCACAGAAAGCCATGTAGCGTAAGACGGGCACACTGTATTTATTTCGTTTTTTTAAAACAACATTTAATTTGTCATGCGTCTACTGCATTCTTAAAATAAAGGTGCTTTATTGGCATAGATGGTTCCATGAAGAACCTTTAACATCCATGGAGCCTTTCCATTCCACAAAAGGTTGTTTATAGTGGGTAAAGGTTCTTTAGATTATTAAAATGTTCTTTAAACTAAGAAAAAAATTATTAAGAGCTGGCACTGAAAGGTGCTTTGGAGAACCAAAGATGGTTTTTCTATTGCATTGCTGCAAAAACACTTTAGTTAGTTTATTTTTAAGTGTAGCAAAGCGCATGTTGTTGAGTTTTCAGAACAACTCAAGTCGTTTAGTATATGATGCCCAGTTTTTCTTTGCAACGATTTCAAATTGGCAAATGTATGATGCCTAGTGTTTTAAAATCTCTTCAGATTAGTGCACTCCAGTCTTAACTGATGGGATGAAGCATGCTCTTCTTGGTCAATCTGAGTTTTTGCTTCATATTCATGCTGCAGAAATAGCATGCCATACCGTGTGCATGCAATACCCGAGACGACATGCTATATTTTCCTAAATATATTAGATAAAACAGAAGACGCTGCAATGGAAACTCAGTTCACAGTCCAGCTCCACTTGACCTTATATTACACGTCAAATAAATTCTGATCATCCTTGTTGTTTAAAGGTAAGCAAACGATGGCATCTTTAATTAAAACACCATTACTAGAATGTGAATCTATTTAAAGAAGTATAAATGTATTTCGTTTACCGGGGAAGATCACAACTCTTACCGTCTCTGCTCCAAAATCCGGCCACATGCTCTTCAGGAAGGCCAGAGGACTTCTGTCAACACTTTCATGTGACAACTTAAATTGGTTGACTTTGCACCAATGAACAAAGAAATACTTCAAAAGAACTGACTTTGAGAAATGTTTCAGATTGGTCAACATGAGAGGGAACTTGGTTCAAGACGGTTGAGACTAGTCGACAGTGAGGTTTACTGGTTAATCTAAATGTTTGTTTCTATATTTAGCTGACAGTTTTCACAGGAAACCTCCTCAGAAATGTCATTAAATCTAAGCCAGTTCAAGTCTTGGAGTCTAATGAGCTCATGATATTAATCAGGTGTGTAGTAGAAATGACATCCAAAATGTGGACCAGGATTGAGATTTTGAGCCTTTGAAAACCTGCTCAGAATGAAGACTTGATCATATAATCCGTAATAAAATGGTATTCGTTTATTGCATTTTGTGCTGACAAATCTATAAAATGGAATGGGAGTTTTGCAGAAGCCATAGAGATAAAGCATTTGAAATGTAAGATAAAACTACATTATTTTCTTTATGTACCATGAAACACAATAGATTATACTCATTATTAATCTTTTTAAAATATTCAGCTTACACTGACACAAAAAATAAACACCTCAACACTAACTAGTTCTGCTATATTTACAGGACCCACATCCGCTGCGTGTACGTCACTGTACACACACTCTCACACACATACAACTGAAAAACACACAGGAACACACTAATATGTCCATAAAATCCCAGAACAGACAAAAAGAAAAAGAAAATCGCCTTTTCTCCACTACATTCCCTTTCAAATGTTCATACAAAATGTTTTCATTTCAAATGAATCAAAAACAAGCCTGAGGGATTTTGTCATTTTCCATGTAAAACTAATGTTCTGATCTAGAATTAATTGCGCTATCGTCTGCAAACCGTGAAATCAGTGAATTGCCCAAAGCGAGTGATTCAATAACACATTTTTAGCCTTTCAGAGAAGCAAAGCCAAGACAAAGTAGGAATTTGTTTGTACATTTTTCTTATAGTCTTCTCTGATTGTTTACTTCAGCAATATCTAACTTGCAGTTGTGCTGTAAAAAAGCCATGAAATCTGCTTTTCCAATCCAATTAGTAGGGAACTCTAATTTTTTCTATTGATTTTTAAAAATAAAATTGGGTATATGCATTTTCAGTCAAATTACATGTGAGCTACAATGACATCAGTTAAAACATTTTTGAGCTATATATCTTTATATTTTAATGAATATCCACTTTAATATTTTTAGTTCTTTTAGCTTAATTTGAGTGCTTGATATCAGCCCTAGGATTCAAAACTAGATTTTTATGATAATATTAATAAAAATTAAATAAATAAATAAAAAATATGCATAAGCATTGCACTTTTCTGTTAACATATAGCTGCCAATTTGTGTATTTAAGGCATGAGTACAAACCGGTGTAAATGGTTTTACTGCTAAACAAAACAAACCCTCAAGTTTCTTTTTAATTCATTCAGAATGACAGTTTGCTGTAGACTAAACACATACCCAGGTTAACATAAATAACTTTGGTAATCAGTTCTTCTTTAAATAAATTAATACACTGATAACTGTAGTGGTCTTTGTCTTGGCTAAACTACCAATAGTAAAAATAGACTTCTTTAACCAATCAATATTCATTCACACTAAGATACTAGCTGATGCAAAGAAACCGTTGTGTACAACAAGAACACCAAACATCTGGTAAAAATAACACATTTACAATTAAAAGTACTGAAATAAACTGGTGTGAACATAATACTGTATATCACAAAACATTTAAATTTATATTATATATATATATATATATATATATATATATATATATATATATATATATATATATATATATATATATATATATATCAGCTTGTTCAAGATAATGTGCATGCGTTGAACAGGACAACGGACCCAGGTCCTGGCTCTATTTCAACTGGTTCAGATGGATTTGATTCAGATTTCAACATTTGGACTTTCACAGAGCTTCACATGTTCATTGTTCACATGCATGAAGAGCTGTACAGTTTTCACCAAAGTTACTGGAATGTCAAGCAAAACAAATACAAGCCTTCAGGTGACTTTACAGGTAAACGTCATGGGAATAAACTCTCAAAAATAAAGGTTTTTAAACTATATTCTGGTGCTTTAAAGAATCTATAAAGCAAAACCGATCTGATCTGAAGAATCTGCAGAACTTTTTCATACAGCGAGAACCTAAAATACAGCAAGCAACCTTTATTTCTAAGAGTGTAGGATTAATAAAATGAAGCAAGATTTGTTTGTTTTTGTTTTGAAGAACATCCAATGGCATGGGTCAAACTTCAGAACAAAGTTCAGACTGTTATTCAGAGCCCTTTTTTTCCCAAGATGTGTTGAACGCCTCGGTATTCCTTGGCGAAGGAATACACATGATTTATTTTTTGCTACACACAAGCCAGGTATTCATCATGAGATGTTGAAGAAAGGAAAAAAGACTGTATATGTGATGAGTCCACTGTCAGTTTGAATAGAGCCAAGCCCAGCAGTGGAAGCGCTTGTTTATAGTCTTTTTACACGGTGATCACATCAGAACAGTGCTTGTAGGTTTGGAAATGACGTAGGGATTGAAGAGTTGGAGGAATGAAAATGTCAAGGAGGTGTTACCACATCAACTCAAGTGATTCGTATTAGAAATATATCTTCTTTTTTTAACATCTATGTATACACTTTTCATCATTAATTACAAGAGATGCTAGAAATTCATGCCAAATAAACAGCAAACACACTTTTTTTGTTTTTGTTTTACAGCATAATAAAATCAATCTTCTGGTAGTATGCTACCGCAGCGAACAAAACTCTGTTCGGTCTGCGATAACGTGGGCCTACAGCTGATGCAGTACACACTCTCGCCGCTAGAGGCATCAGCGCTGAAACGGATCTGGCATGCTCATGATTCTGGTAACTCAATCGTCACTGTCGCCATTGATGTAAATAACGTTAACTCGTATAAAGTGCATTTCTATCTCAGCCACCATAGAACAGATGTGACGGACATTCTAGCATACGAAGCGTGCCGATGAACTCTACGAGAAGCAAACTAGCAACTAAAAATATGCCATACGTACTGTTTCCTGTGGAAATCAATATTGCACGTTACCGTTGAAAACAAAAAAGTTCGTTTTTACCTTGTGTACTAAAAGCATCCTAAAAAAACACAACAGGGAACGACAACCCTGTAGCTACAGTGTCTTCAGAGCGATATTATGTACAAAGCCAAAAACAACGCACAGTATCCCGCTAATCTAAGTGTACACGTAAGAACGCTAAGTTAAACATTTTGCCGTTGAGTCGCGACAGCAATCTGAAAAAGCTGCCTTGACATTATTCCAGAAACTGCTCTTTTCACATTTACGAAAATCTAATTTTTACAACACACACCATGCAAACGAAGCATATCGTAAGTGTTTGTTAAAAACATCGTTAAGTGAACTAATTGTCGAAACGTCATTAGAGGCTCAGTCTACGCAGGCAGTATTATGTTAAAAAATGCGTCTCGTTTCGACGCACGTTTTGCGTTTTGTTCAGATTCAGTGAACATTGTCGTCACTTTAAATTAACACTTTTCAATGGAAAATAAACTAAATAAAATATGTTAAAGTTGATAATGTAAGGCTGAAGTCGTTTTCGATACAAACACTAGAAGTAGTATGCAATCTCAGCATCAACCCCTCCCCTCGTTAATATATCTTTAAATATTTAATCTTTCGCTTTATGTACACGTACAATCCATACCTATTCATACACTAGCAGCAGCATTCATATTTTATGAGAGGTTTTCCCATGTTTAAACATAAAATAATCTGTACTATCTTCATAAACTACTGTATATACTTACTTACCAGTGAGATTGAAGTATATATATATATGTAGTGTATATCTATATATTTGTGTGTTTATATATATATATATTTATATATGCAGTTATTGGTTTTCCTGCAAAAAAAAAAAAAGATTGTATAAAATAGCCTAAATCTCTACAAAAATAAATAATGCAATGAATATATGATTTCCCAATTTCACATGCATAATGCTCTCAAAAATACACTTTCTGATCTACTTTTCTATGGTCAAAACATAATTTTGCAAACAATCTCTGGTTAATTTTGCATCTCAAATATCATTTTGCGATTTGGCTAATGCATTACAGTCACGCTGCATAGAGTTCAGATTTCTGGATGCTATTCAATTTATAATGCTTTATAACAACTCAATCTAATGCTGCTTTCACGTCACGTCAGAATTACCGTAATCACCAAACGACAACCGAGAGTCTATTCTGAGCGGTTTATGGACTCAGAAATGATTAGTTTCTGTGGCGACGCCCAAAATGGATCCATATGCAGCTTTATTGATAACGACAGCAATCTACTTCTTTAAAATCACACAAATTCACTTCATGCAATAGCACAGTAACACAAAATCACATCTCAGTAAAGCGTGCAACTGCTGAAGCCGCTGCCAATTCGGATGCTTTTATATAAAGTCTCGCAATTATATAATTCAGAGTTTCCAACTTTGATATGATGTCACAGTTAAAGAAATCAAGTTTCAAAGTCAAAAACTTTGAGATGAGTGCAGCATTTGTGTTTAAAGTGACATTGTTATCAATATTGGTTTCTATTGACAATTCACATTTTCATTCACATGGCACGAGTGAAATCGAAGTTTGGCAATACAATCAGATACTATAATACTCTATATATAGCTCTGTGACATTTCCGGTGCAATATAATATAGATTTTGATGATGATATAGCTAATTCATACAGATTTGTCTGTAAATGCAACAAACATAGAGGTTTTCTTTATAGCAAAATGGGAAAAAAAGAAAGAAATGGGCAACTTCCATTTGCTCAAGGATGCAATTTGCTCATTCACTCATTCACTCACACACACACACACACTCACACGTTCATTTAATGAATCCACAGACTCATTAAATCATTTGTTACACAGTGGCTGTCAGTGCAGGTTGAGTGCTTGTTGGGGAGGGGTAGGTTTGGTACCGTAGTACACTTCAAGCTGCTATAGTGAAGCCTGTAGCCACCCAAAACACCCGGACCCTGTAAGACAACAGCGTTTCTTCACCAGAATCTTCAGCTATTTCACAACATAAATACTACACTGATATTTAATAATGCCTTGTACACTATTTACACTACTTCAGAGTGGCTGAGTACTTTTTCTTTTTTTTTCTAGCTCGTTCTTTTGCTAATTACAGTGTCGGTTGCACCGATAGACTCTCACTCGCTGCTTTGCTGTCAAACAGCAAGTCGCACACCCTGCCAGCCTTGTTTTTTGGCACATATTGTGACTGCATTTGGCAGGGGGGATAGCTAGGAACGAATAAAAACATGGAGGAGGTTGATGAGACAAAACAAAAACAAAAGACGAACCCGCTTAAAGTCAACGTGAAACGCCGTTCGCAAACTATTTTACTTCCGTTATGCAAGCATTCAGGAAGATAACCAACAAATGGAAGATAGATTTGATTGGGGGCTGAAAAATAAGATGGATTGGAGATGTTTCAGAGGTTTTCAGGAGCAGTTTCTATATTTTGATTATAAAAACAATTATTTCTTTGCAATAACATGCACTGATTTTTTTTTTTTTACGAAAGTAAAAAGGTCTAAGTTTCATTTCATGCTGACTTTAAACTTCACATTTCACAGTTCACATTATAGCATTAAATCATTATTAATTCACATTTGACCAATCCGCAGACCGAAGGGATCGAGCTCAAACCATAAAAATCTTTTCCCAAGGTTGTCAGTCTTTCCAGAGCAGAAGCATTTCACTGGCGTAGTTTTGAACGTCGAATCCTTGTCGTTGCACATTCTTTTCTGGATCCTCTTCCTCGAAACAAATAAATAAAAACAAATCAATCCCAACCCACCCGCTTCTTCTGATTGGGTGAGAGCGGTGATTGACAGATCATGTAAGAAAGCTACAGCATTGACGGGGCATTGAACAAATACCCACTGACATCAACAGTGCACTTCATAGAACAGTGAAGTGTGGATCACGTCCATCACGAACGAGAGTAACGTCAAGAGCGATGTTTGGCCAGTGAGAGCTTGGCAGACCAGTAGAACAAGATTTTCTATTGGACAGATGAAGCTGGTTGATGGAAGGGAATTCAGGGATATTGCTTGGGCCACACTGGGGAAGGAGGGCAAATGGGATGGGATGAAGTCGACTAGTTTCTTAAGAGTAGATGGTGATGACCTCACGACCTCCACCACGCACGAGGAGGACCCGGTTGAGACCTTCGGTTAAAACCTCCATGAATTCCATGTCTGATCGATAGTGTCAAGGAAATGAGAGCATTTGCAGTATGTACTATAAATGGTGAACAGTATGCAAACGTGTTCAAAAATCTAGTGTCAGTAAGTGTTTAATGCTCACCGAGGCTGGATTTATTTGGTAATTTATTAGGTAATATTGTGAAATATTTTTACAATTTCAAAAAGCTGGTTTCTATTTGAATATGTTCTGAGTCAAAGCTGAATTCTCAGCATCATTACTCCAGTCTTCAGTGTTACATGATCCTTCAGAAATCACTCTAATATGCCGATTTGCTGCATATAAGAAACATATTATTAATATATTTTTGTTGAAACTGTGATACTTTTTTACTTTCAGGATTCTTTGATGAACAGAAAGTTCAAAAGAACAGCATTTATTCGAAATAGAAACATTCGTAACATTATGAATATATTTAAAATCACATTTGATCAATTTAATGTATCATTTCTGGTTAAAAGCACTAATTTCTTTCATAAAAAAAAAAACACAACTTTTGAACAGAAGTGTATTTGCATAGTTTCCCATAATGCAATGCACTCGATGTGACCATTTAAAAACAAATGCCATTTTAAAATCTTTCTTGACCCGTTATTTTTTTGGACTTTCTAAAGGAAAACAATGAGAAACACAAAAAATGATCAGGATACAATTCTCGTCGCCGCTCCTGTTTTTGGGCGGTCCGGGCATGTTGAGCAGGACTAGTCTGGCCTCCTGGGATTTCTTTATGATGACTTCATTGAGTCTGAGTGCAGTGTGCATGCGCCTCAAGTTGGACTGGTTTCTGAAAACAAAACCATCAACCATAAGCTCATAAACATTCATCAACATCAGTGAGTGTGAACGTGCATCACTGACAGAGATACTCACAGATTTTCCCACTCTCTGTGGCATGACAAAAAAGGAATGAAAGACGAGTGTAAATGCAATGCAAAACTGAACCAGAATTCAAACCTTTGCAAATATATTTCTAAATCAAGTGATTTTTTTGGTGCATGCTGC
Source organism: Cyprinus carpio (assembly GCF_018340385.1). Taxonomy (NCBI): domain Eukaryota; kingdom Metazoa; phylum Chordata; class Actinopteri; order Cypriniformes; family Cyprinidae; genus Cyprinus; species Cyprinus carpio. The sequence continues at coordinate 33,417,037 of NC_056577.1, read as the reverse complement.
ACTCACGGTTTCATGTTGAAGAGGTCTTTGATGGCCTCTGGTGTCGTGGCTCCTATAGGTTTGGCCTGCTCTCCATCACACTTCGCTTCGGTCCATGTCATCTGAACAGCTGTGCCGGGGGTCTCGGCCTCTGCGCTGGGGGACTGCGGTGTGGCCGGGGTTGGCGGGTTGGTACTCTGGTCATGAATGAGCTGTTCCTGTTGGGACGGGGACACAGGGACAGACTGAGAGGGCAGGACCGGCACATACGCACATATGGAGAATGTCAGGGCAAAAGAGAAGGAAAAGAAAACGATAATGCTCAGATTAAACAGGTTCAAAATGAAAATAAATATTTTAATTATAAAGAATAATAATAAATAATAAATTATAAAAAAATAAATAAAAATGAAATAATCACATTAATGATAACAAATAAGATTATGATTACAATCACAATAAAAATGACAATGCTTTATAATGAATATTATATAATAAATCATTATTAAATTAAAATTCAAAAATATTTTATTTATCGACGATTACTTTCATTTTAATTATATTTCATTTTATGAGATTACAATCACAAACTGACAATGCTTTATATTGAATAATATTAAATAATAAATTATTATTCAATTAAAACTTTAGAACACATATTCACTGTTAATTTTCCCTCAATAAACTGCTAATTTGGTGCTTATTAATAGTTAAGATAGTTGTTGAGTTTAGGTTTGGGGTAGAATTAAGGGATCTAAAATATGGCATTCATATGTGCTTTATAAGTACTAATAAACAGCCAGTATGCTAGTAATATGCATGCTAATAAGCAGCTAGTTTATAGTGAGAACTGGTCCTTACCAAAATAATTAATAAATATAAAATAAAAAGTAATTTATTTATCGACAAATTACTTTCATTTTAATGATATTTCATTGTTTTGACTTCTAGAACTAAAGAATTACAAGTTATAAAACTATATAAAACTGCAATTAATATTTACCATATTACCACATTAAAATTAAATGTATTCTCAATAAAATAAGAAATAAATGTAAAATAATATAAAAAACCCTACAAATTAAAATAAAATTTTAATAATTAAAATAACATTTGTATTAACTAAAAATATTTAAAATAAATGACTTTTGAGAGAAAGCGAGAGAGCTGGATTCTGCCGTGTCCATTACTCTGAAAGGCATCACATAAACACTGATATCAGACAAAACGCTCAAGCAGAGATCACAGCATCAACACGAGCGATGTGGCTGTTATTGCCATGTAAGATGACGGCTGGATCGGTCCGTCATGCTGTACCTCCTCTTCTGGTTTCTCCTCTTTGCAGCTGGCCGCCGGTTCCTCAGTGACACTCAGCTGGGTCGTGACGGCGGCCGGGTTCTTACGGCGGATCGACCCGCGAGAGCTGTCAGCGATGCTCTGGATCTGAAGGGAGAGGAACGATGGTGATAATAATGAGAGGTGAGGCCCCGCCCACATGCAGTGATGTCATGCATAATGAGATTCAACATCCAGCCTTGCAATTCACTTGCATTTTTATACTATGATATAATATTATTATGCATTTTTACTCTTTAGTATGAAAAGTATCCAAGCCAAACATAAACACTGCTGTGTTTTGAAATCGAAAGAGGGCTTTTGACATGAACTTTGATGCACGACTTGGTAAAGTAACCTGTTTAATCATAAGCAGAGGTTGTACCTCACGTTCACGCTCAGTCTTGGTGAGGTTGATCTGCTTCAGGATCTGAGATCTCTGCTCCATCATCAGGGTCTTCTCATATGTGTACGCTGAGATATCACTGTCATGCTGAAGATACAGGAGAGAGATGAGAGATGAGAGACAATGGTTTTCAACAGTTCTCTGTACTTAAACAGTGAAAAAAAAGAAGAAAAAAAGTCTACAGTTCATTAAGGAATCATTGACCCAAATATAAATATTTGTCATCATCTGCAGCTACATTTTTTGTGAAAATTCAAACCTAAATTAAAAAAAGAATATAACAAGTAAAACAATCAAAGTAGCTGTAAATGATGATAATTTTTAAATAATTTGTCTTTTATATATATACAGTGTAAAAATAAATTATAAAATTCTCATCATTTGCAACTGCCTTTACTGAATATTTAAACATTTTTTTAATTAAATAATTTTATATATATATATATATATATATATATATATTATTCATTTAATATCAGATTTATTTACTCACACATCCAAATAAATATTATTTATCTATCTATCATTTTTGGCCAATATTTAGACTCCATTGTTGTCAAACATTTTAAATTAATAAACAGAAATAAATTGTATTTGTCCTCATGGAAAATATTATACAATGTAACACTACATGTTTAAACACAGCATCAGTTTTTGCACATTTATTTATTTAAACATTAAATATACAACCCTAGTTAATTTCCGACCTCGATCTGCTCACCTTCATTTCTCAAGAACCCTTTAAGATTTTCAACTTTTCAACTTAAATGTCATCCTGTCCCTTTCTCAAACCTGCTCTTGAGCACAAGTAGTACAAGTACAACGGTGAGAGTGTGTGCATTACCATCTCCACCACCTCCACTGCGGCGTCTATGCGCAGGTGATACAGGAAGGTAGTCAGATCCTTCTTCATCTGGATGCTGTTATCGTCCATCTGGGCCACAGTGAAGATGCGCATCTTGCACTTCCTCCAAACCTACAGAACATCATCCACAGATATCAACATGTGAGCTGCAGCGATGACTTAGTTATGAGTTAGAGTAGTTAGAGTTAAAGCATGTACCTTGTGCTGGCGGAGGAGGAACGGCAGCAGCATCAGCATGCCTCCATCATGAACGATCCACCACACGTCAATGTGACCCTCTGTGAAGCGCTCTCCGTTTGACGGGAAGGCAGAGATGTTCTTGGGCACCAGCAGGGCTTTACTGGCAGCAGTGGTTTCTCTTACCAGCTCTGTAATGAAAACACATTTATATTTATTACTTACACTTATGAATATATTATTTTTACTGATTTGAGACTTTTGTTTGTTGGTGTTTCATAATGTGAAGCTGTTTTTGCACCGATTTCAGACTTATCATTCATTTACACCATTAAGTTCCAAATGCAAAGAAATGTTAATTTTAATTTTAATATGTAACTATATGTAGTAAAAAAAAAAATAAAAAAAAAAAATTTATATATATATATATATATATATATATATATATATATATATATATATATATATATATATATATATATATATATATATATATATATATATTTAATTAAATATTATTAATTGTATTTAATTCTTTGGATTTATATTTAATTCGGCAGAGAACTATGAAGACTATTTTTCCATCGCTGATCCAAGAGTAAACAGGACAGTTATGTAAATGCTGGTCCAAACTTTAAATAGATTAATTGTGTACAATAAGACCAAGAGCAAATAAATAGAAATATAATTAGGAATATATGTATATTGACATAATTATAGGAATAACTGAATAATCTTAAAATAGCTTAAAATACAAATTGAAATGAATTTATGTAAGTGTGAATCTATTTCAGATGTATTAATATAAATAAATGTATAGTTATAAATATGCATAATGACATATTTGTAAGAATAACTGAATAAAATAGTTTATATCTTGCAATTCTGAACAGTGAGGAATAAAGTCAGAATTGTAAGATTGTAACACGATTCTGTTTGTGATATTTTTCATACCTCACATTTTTTTTTTCCCTCAGAATTCTCAGAGTTTATTATTTTGCATTGTTTTTCTGCCACAGAATAAGAAAAATGTAATTGTGACATTTTATGTCACAATTCTGATTTTTTATTTTTTTTTCCACAATTGTGAATTTATATCTCACAATTATATTTTATGTTATCACAACTCTCAAAGTTGCAAAAAAGTGTGATTTGTGAAAAATAAACTTAAAAGTATAAATAAATAAATAACTAGAATGATCCAACCAATCAAGTCTTTCAGGCTTATTTGAAAATCTTTTGAGGAAAGCAAAGGTTCAGTGGTTATTAATCATCATCAATCATCAGTGCCAATACAGAACCTTTAAATAAGAGTGAATTAGAAGAAATGTCTCTCACCAATGAAGTTCCTCCAGCTCTGATGATCCTCGGCCTGTTTCCAGTTGCGCGGCCAGCAGGCCAGTACGGTGTTGTGCTGAAGACCTCCCAAACCTCCGGCCTGGACCAAATGTGACGTGGCGTCCCTCATGTTAGAAGAGATGACCACCTGACAGAAACCCTTCACCTTCTCCGCCTCCATGAGCTTCCTCAGAGACTTTGAGACACAGAACAAAGTGGGAAATGACATTATAACCCACATAAATATCACAATTAAGTTCCAACGTATGCTGTCTAAGTATGTTGTTCGCTAGCCTTGTTGTGTCTGTGTTTGTGTCAGTGTCACCTGTTCGGCCTGCTGTGCTTGAGGATGGTTTTCCAGGTAGGTTCCCTCCAGCGCTGTGCCCACGATGGTCAGACCCTTCCCAGCCTTCAGCTGATTGGTCAGAGACAGCAAACGCGGCTGCTCCACGTTCAGCTCAGAATCCATGCTGACCAGAACTAATATCTGAGGCCTGAGGAGAACCAAAAGCAGGAGAGAATAGTGGTCAACATGTAAAGAAGATTACATGTGCACAATGTACAGCTAAATATAGGTATGAGCATAGATATTTTTACATATAAATATATGGCCAAATATAAAATGTACTAAATATACATTTTAGTAATTTTTGCTATGCTTTTGTTTTCTATTTAGCTTTAATTTATTTTTATTCCAGTCTTTGTTTTACTCATTTTAGTTTTATTTTACTCCTTCCAGTTAGCTGACAAGAAAACATTTCCATTTACGTTTTTTTAAAGTTAAGCTTTTGATTTAATATTTTTTATTTAATTTAATTTTGTATTTTCATCTTATTTCAGCCTATTTCTGTTGAAAATGCGCGTACACACACACACACACACACACACATGCACGCATCCACGCACGCATGCACACACACACACACACACACACACACACACACACACACACACACACACACACACACAAACTGTTATTATAGATATATAAATGATGCAATTTAGCCTTGCAATTGATGAAAATGAATATATACATATATATATATATATATATATATATATATATATAATGAATTTATTTATATATATATACACACACACACACACACACACACACACACAAACTAGTAATATAAATATATAAATGATACAATTATATACTGTATTTTTAATACAATTATTATAAATTATGTATATGTAATCTGTATGTATTTGCACTCACCTCCAGTTCTTGGTGTGCGGTGGTCCCTCTTCCAGCCTCATGAGGGCGAAGCGGGCCGCGCTGAGAGACAGACCTCTTATACCATCACCCCATTCCTTTTCCGCCCTGTCAGCACACAGAATGCCATTCTTAAAAATTACTGCATATATATCCACAGTCATAAGCAGCGATTTATGTACTCTCCATACCAAATGTGTAACAGATGCCTTGTAGTCGCAAACAGGGATAAAAGTATTTGTGTGTGTGTGTGTGTGTGTGTGTGTGTGTGTGTGTGTGTGTGTGTGTGTGTGTTCTTATAATAAAGTTAACACTGGCTGCATATCATGTTATTTATTATTTCTCAGAGCTGTTGAACCCAGAAATTCACATCAGAGTCCATGCCAAGTCAGCATGCTCCTGTTTTTCAAATAAAACCAAATAACTGTCACGTAAGATGAAATCAGATGCACAAGTATATTGGATGAAGTCCTTGTACATGAAGTATAGTTGTTTTCTCTACTGAGGAAATTAGCAAATATCCTGCCTTTTTGTTTCTGACTTTAAAGCATACTGCCATATCAAACTCCACATGATTACTGATAATGAAAACTGGCCGAACATGTAGGTTTTATCCGTAAAGTAATGAAATAAATGGTCAGTATCATAAATAACGGCTAGTCTGATTTGACGCTTACATTTTTTGTTTTCTGTTGCTGCTCGTGCTTTTGCCTGTTGTATATTGTATGTTTATTGTGTTGCATGCTATATTTGGGATTGCATGCAATTCCTTGATGCCCTAGTAGTACATCTGGCAACATGCACATTATACAACAAAGCACCTTGTGCTGGGTATTGTATCCCACAATGCAATGCACACGATTTGACTTTGCATTTTGACAAATCTTTTTTTTTTTTGACTAATATTTGTTTAAAATGATGACTATGACATATGCATACTGCTATTGCTATAAATTGCTTCTGTTTTTAAGTATACAGTATATCCTGCGCAGTATAGAGTAGGTATTCAAATCCGCACACAGCCTCAGCCTCCATAATCCTGCCGCCACTTTTCTCTTCCTCTTTAATTTCCGGCGACAGACGCGGGTCAATGTTCGGCTTGACTCTGGAAGTGTTTCCAAAGGAAAGGCACTAAACTAATCAAACCCTGGAGCAGATTTCAGCTGTTCTTGGCCGGACGGATTACGAGGGATCCTGACCGGTCAAACGCCTAAAACTCAATTCTAATCCATCGTCTTGGTTTTCCGCCCCGCCGGTCTCCCCCAACTCCGGGTCACAATCCACTTACCCTCGGAACTCGATATACTTGTAGATGCAGCCGGCGATTGCCATGGCAATGATGGCGTAGTACCAAGAACAGATGAACATGAGCGAGAGACAGAGGCTCATGCCAAGGAAGGATAGTGTCCTGTTGGAAAACATGAAGGCAAACATTATTGTACAAATACGAGTGAAGCCACAGCAAACGGCAAGCCGCTCTGGAGCTCACCAGTGGTAGAACTTGAATCGCGGCCTCCAGTTGGGCGTTCTGAGCAGAGTCTGAACAGCACAGGCCAGATTCACAAACATGTAGCACATGAGGAAAAACCTGTAGCCGCACAAGAGAAACAAACAAACAATTTCAATAAACAGAAACGGATACCCGCGACTATGTCTCAAATGTTTGGACCCTTAAATCACACTTAAAATGTCTGAATGTGATTTTCTTAAAAAGTGAATGTTAAAAATATTGAACTAAATAATATTTATTTGAAAAATGTCCCAACACACTTTTCAAGAAAAAAAAAAAAAGGGTTCCATACTAAAAGATAAAAAATAATAATAATAATAAAAAAAAATAATTAATGCAGTATTATTGTTAACTAAACCTGAAGCTTAAACTATTAAAAATCAGTTTGGTTAATTGAAATAAATATGTTAATATTATTTATATAATATTATAGTATTTAATTATATTTTTAATTAGCTTTTATTTTCATATTTTCCATTTTCTATTTTATTTGTTTTATTAATTCTGTTAAATATTATTTGTTTGTTAAATATATTAATATAAATGTATAAATGTAAATATATATATATATATATACACACAACATAATTATATTAATAGTTAATGAATAGTATTAATAGTTTTGATTTTAATTTTAATTTTAATTTTCACATTTCTGTTATTTATTTTTGTTTTTGTTTTTATTTCTGTCTTAGTTTTAGTAATATACAGTAATATAAAAAATATATAAAATATATATAATTTTATATGACATAATTATATTAATAGTTTACAGTTACATTAAGTTTACATTTCAGTTGTTTTTTGTTATGTTTTTTTTTATTTCTGTTTACCTTTCATTTATCTTTTAATTCAGTCTTTATTTCCGTTTTAGCAATTTTAGTTCTTTAACTTATTTTACTCCAACATATTCTTCAACATACCTGATATCTGACAAGGCAACATTTCCATTTAAGTCTTTTGAATTTAGGTTTTCATGTAATATTTATATATTTTTTATTTCAGCTTTATTCCATTAAAAACGTTTAAGTTTTAATTTTAGTTAACAATAACAACACTGGTGGATTGATTTGAATTTGTATTACCTAATGCAATGACATTCAGTCATTTTTATGTGTTTCTTAAATGTGCAAACACTTTCTAAGGCTGCTGGATATCTGTATGGCCTCTTACATGGAGAGAATCGGGGCGACGTTGTCCAGAGAAGCGATGAGAATTCCAATCTCACAGATGCATGCGGTCAGGAGCAACGCCCAGGTGGGCTCCCCGTTTGCTTTTCCATGACCAAACACTTCAACACACACAAACACACACAAACACACACACACACACACACATCACACACACACTTACATGTTCATGAACAGCTAAAAACAAGGTCAGTGCTGGCAGCTCTTGGCTGCAAAGTGAATCTGACTTTATGCTGGAAGTCAAAGAAACACTCATCATGTGTGCATGCTCACCCTGAGGAACGGCACGATGCCGTCTCGTGCAATGGCCTGTAGGAGACGCGGAGCACCTGTTAAGCTCTGAAGCCCCGCACCGCAGGTGGAGAAGAAGGAACCGATGACGATGACCCAGGGCGAAGGCCACGCCAGTGTCCCGATCACCAGATTCCCCCTGACCGCCTCACCAAACCTGAAACACACAAACACACACAAAGAATTATGCTACCTATCACTAGTTTGGGGTTTTATTCAGCAGGAAAAATGACAGTAAAGACATTTATAATGTTACGAACGATTTCTATTTCAGATAAATGCTGTTCTTTTAAATTTTCTGTTCATTGAAGAATCACGAAGAATAAAAAAAACTATGGTTTCCACAAAAATATTGGGCAGCACAGCTGTTTTCAACATTGATAATAATCAGAAATGTTTCTTGAGCAGCAAATCAGCATATTAGAATGATTTCTGAAGATCATGTGACACTGAAGACTGGAGTAATGATGCTGAAAATACAGCTTTGCATCACAGGAATAAATTACATTTTACAGTATATTCAAATAAAAAACAGTAACTTTAAACTGTAATAATATTTCACAATAGTTTTTACTGTATTTTTGATCAAATAAACAGCCTTGGTGAGAATAAGAGACTTCTTAAAAAAAAAAAAAAAAAAATTAATAATCTAATCAACCCTAAATATTTAAATGCTAGTGTATTTTTTCATGCACTAAATCACTTGACATATTTATAAGTTACAAGAGACATTTTAAACACATAACATACTTATCCCTCAGCACTGTTCCCTCGATGCAGGAACCAAACAGAAGCACGCTGGACATGTCTGAATATTTCAGTTAAAGAGCGTTGTTTTTTGATAAACTTGTACTCTATCAGCAGGTTTGAGTGTTTTTAAGTCTTTTAGCTTCTCCATGGAGTGATTCCTAGGCTTACTTAATGCATATTAGAATTGAGAAGACTGATTCATCTGAATGATTTGGTTCATTTGTCCGTTCATTCAATTGAACTGGTGCAAAAACTTACCAACTACTACACTGGATTTGTTTGTAAATGACTCTTTGAAAATTAATTTGACTGAATCACTAAAATGAGTCATTTGATATTTGAGCACTAATATGTGACCCTGGACCACAAAACCAGTCTTAAGTGTCAAATTTTAAAAATTTAGATTTAAACATCATCTGAAAGCTGAATAAATAATCTTTCCATTGATGTATGGTTTATTAGGCAATATTTGTCTGAGATACAACTATTTGAAAATCTGGAATCTGAGGGTGCAAAAAAATATAAATATTGAGAAAATCACCTTTAAAGTTGTTCAAATGAAGTTCTTGGCAATACATATTACTAATCAGAAATTAAGTTTTGATATATTTACGGTAGGAAATGTACAAAATATCTTCATGGAACATGATCTTTACTTAATATCCTAATGATTTTTGGCATAAAAGAAAAATCGATAATTTTAACCCATACAATGTATTTTTGGCTATTGCTACAAATATACCCCAATGACTTAAGACTGCTTTTGTGCTCCAGGGTCACATATCATAAACTGTATCGCAGTTGGGTGTTGTATCAGACTGTGTGTGTTTTGATCTGAGAGGATACAGATGATGGAGGTGGTGGTGATGGCCAGGATGGTGCCGATGGGAATGGACTTCTGGGCATCTTGCAAATCACCGGATCGGTTTGATCCAGCCATGATACCTGTTCAAAACAAGACAGACCATAGAACGGCTACAGTGTTTGCTCACTACATCATTCCCGTACTTCCATTGGGGTTATTTCATAGTTTGGACTTTACTTGTATTCTAAAATGTGGAAAATCCAGACTCTTTATACACTCTTAAAAAGAAAGGTTCATTATCGACATTTATAGTTCCATTTTATCATTCAAGAAAACTTTCCATTGCACAAAATGTTTCTTCTTTGACATTGCTTTTGGAACCTAGATTCTTTTAAGAATAATGAGCATTCTTATGCATTCTGATCCACAAGGTTAATCTTCATAATCAGAAATGATGGCTGAGATCAGGGCTGTCAAGAGCAATCTTTACCTGTCACGGAGGGGAAGTAGATGCCCACCAGCATGGTAAAGAAGCTGGTGATGTCGGCAAGCACGTAGCGGTTGGTGTTGGTCGGCATGGAATCGGGTTCATCCACGGAGGGTAATCCCAGCTTCTCAATGAATGCTCCCTTATCCATATAATTCCCAAAGAGATTCTCTGGAAGAGAGAGAGAGAGACAGGGAAACAAAGAGAGCAGATATGAGAAATCTGGACATTTATTTATCCCTAGTGTTAGAGGCTTGTTCAGAGCATTAACACTAAATATGAGCAATATTAATAGCAATGGTTAGCTGACACAGAGGAAAAGTTTGTATTTGCATTCTGAAAAAAGAACATTTAATTGGAATATCCTCATACAAAAGTGCAAAAACAAAAGTGAATGTCTCCTGTTTGGGGTCGGTAAGATTTGTAATGTTTGTGAAAGATGTCTCTTATGCTCATCAACCAATTTGGCAAAAAAAAAAAACTGTCCAAAATATGTTTTAAATATATGTTGAAAACCACGATACTCAATCAAATATATGTTTGAATTGAAAATATATCTACTTTCAACGTTCATATACCAAAATATATTTCAAAATGTATTTTAGGGGCAAGAAAATATTTTTAAAAAAATAATTTTTATCTCTATTCATGGTTTACTTTTTTTTTTTTTCAAAGGGATTATATGTGTTTGCACGTGTTATAGGCAACAAAAAGATGTTCTTCAAATGTGACATATGTGAATGTTTTCCTGGACTGAAATATTATGGAGGGTAATGAAATATGGGAGTGTTTTTTTTTCTCTCTTGTTTTTATTTTTATGGTGTGCTTTTTAATAAAATACAAAAAAATTACCAAAAAATACTTTGGTAGAAAATCATTTACATTAATATATTTTTAAAAATATTTTAAGAAAATATATTTTTGGCCATTTTTTTGTATATTCCAAAATATATTTAAAAACAAATTTGAATATATATATAGTCAAATTTGTTTTTAAATATATTTTATATATTATATATATATATATATATATATATATATATATATATATATATATATATATATATATATATATATATATATATTTTTTTTTTTTTTATTTTTTTATTTTTTTTTGCCGTATGGCTGCATTTATTAAAAACTGAAATACTGAGAAATATTCTTTTAATTTGAAATAACTCTTTTTTTATTTGAAAGTGTTTTAAAATGTAATTTATTTCTGTGATCAAAGCTGAATTTCCTTCAGAAATCATTCTAATACGCAGTTTTGCAGCTCAAGAAACATTTCTGATTGTGTATGTTGAAAACAGAGTCTTTGATTTATAAAAAGTCTAAAAAAACTTGAATTAAAAATCTTTTGCAACATTATAAATGTCACTTTTATTCTATTTGCAATGCATTCTTGCTGAATAAAAGTTTTAATTTATTTATTAAAAATATACATATATGTAATGCCATTTTGTTGCTGTATTTACCGCGCAGGATACCACTCATAACTCCGGGGATTCCCTGTATTTCCGTGATGTTGTTGTTGGCGAAATAGCTGTCGCAGGTGGCGTTCAGGAACTCAGAGTCGCAGAAGATCCTCCAGAGTTTGGTGGTGACCGTGCCGTTTTCTCTCTCGATGACCTTCGCGCACACATCGAAGCCTTTCCAAACCAGAGTCCGGTTTCCCAGCACACACACTCTGTGGAAATCATTTAAAACAAAATCATTGCTAAACAACAAAAAAATGACAGCTTCAGTTATGGTATGTGTGATTGTAATATTGCTGAGGCACATACGGGAAGACCGGAGGCTCGAAGGCGGTTTTGATCACTCCAGCGTAGACGGCGAGGATCGAGCAGATGACACAAGCGAGGAAGAGCAGCGCCAGCTTGTTCACGTACTTCACTCCTACAAACACCACAATAGCCATGAAGCTGAGCACCAGCGTGCCGTAAACACGCATGTTGTTCAGCATGGCGGCCTCGGCCTCGGCTCCCTCCAGACCCTCCATCTTAAAAACGGCTGCTTGTGGTACAATGTACACCTGAGAAAGGAGGGAAAAATAAGGTGCAAAGAGGAATAAATAATTGAAAGGATAAAAGGGAACCAAAAAGAACAAAAATAATTAGGTCTGTCAATCAATATTCTGTGATAAAAGAACTTAAAATTACTGATGCCATACGCCTTCTGCTATTATAAATGTATTAAATTAGAAATATACACTATATACCTGTGCTTTTCCTACTAAACTACTTCAGTTTACCTTTATTTCAATCCATACAATAACCAAGTGAACTATGTTTCACATCAATCTTTCTAACAAATTTACTGGTGAAGACTTAAAGGCTTAGACTAATGTTTATAACAGAAACTGCACAGTCAGATATGTGACCCTGGAGCACAAAAGCAGTCTTAAGTCTCTGGGGTATATTTGTAGCAATAGCCAAAAATACATTGTATGGGTCAAAATTATAGATTTTTCTTTTATGCCAAAAATCATTAGGATATTAAGTAAAGATCATGTTCAATGAAGATATTTTTTAAATTTCCTACTGTAAATATATCAAAACTTAATTTTTGATTAGTAATATGCATTGCTAAGAACTTCATTTGAACAACTTAAAAGATGATTTTCTCAATATTTAGATTTTTTTGCACCCTCAGATTCCAGATTTTCAAATAGTTGTATCTCAGACAAATATTGTCCGATACTAACAAACCATACATCAATGGAAAGCTTATTTATTCAGATTATGTATAAATCTCAATCTCAGAAAATTGTCCCTTATGATTGGTTTTGTGTTCCAGAGTCAAATATAATACAGAAACAAGATTGGAGAGGGTTAAAGGTCAGAATTTCAGAAAAAGAGTCTACAGTTGATAGAAACAAACCTCATCCAACAAACAAGATGAATTAAAAAAATAAGCCTAAAACTACAAAAAAGAGCCAAAGAAGAGCAAACAGACAAAGAGGGACAAAATAACGAGAGATGAGTGAGATTCACAATGACACAGGCGGTAAAACAGACTAGTGTGAGTTCAGTTCTAAGAGCTAATTGAACAAGTCAAGCGTAGAATTAATACCACAAATGGCCCGCCATCAATCCTTATTAGGGGCTTGACCTAAATTATATTCAATGCCATAAACTTTTGGGTGCATATGGTCCGTTTCACCGCTCTAAGCACAATATATTGCATCATTCATTTATCTGTTTAAGGAGTTTCCCTTTATAAGAAGGATAAAAGTGAGAAATTATGAGAAATCTCATGTCATCTGTCAAGATCATGTCTGAGTCATAATTCACCCCCAAAAAACAGAAGAAATATAATATTGTTACACTGTCACCCAACAAACACACTGTCCCGTATAAATCAATGAAAAACACTAATAATAGCATTACACATTATTTTCTTTTGTAAAATGATTAAAAATATCAGAATTCACTGCAGTATTTGTTACATGGTCCATGTTTATATTACAGTGCAAAATGAGTTTCCTCTGTTGTGTAGATAATAATGAAATTGAAAGACTGACACCTGTGTAGATGTTCAGCTACATAAAGTTGTTTTGAAAGTATTTTATTTATTTTTTATTTTTTTACGATTTGCAAGGTTCCAATATTGTATTGCTGTAGAAATGTAGCAAATTTCTGTCTTCCTCAGTTTTGTCATTTCTTTTAGAACTTAAGCTTACAAAACAGTTTTTAGAACTGCAGATATAAAATATAAACGTGCAAACTGGCCTGTAGGTACATAGAGTTTTGGCGGTGATTGTCTGATATCAGTGTAGTCAGTGAATGCCTTTTGTGCCAAAGCAGTGACTGCATAGACTGCTGTTGTGCTCACTGTGTGAAGAATTTTGGTCCTTGGCAATTTTAAAAAAACTTTGCAGTATTTTGATGCATAATTATGTCTCATTACTCATTCTTGTGTCCCTCCATGAAAGGACAATTTTGACTGTTCACACTGCACTTTTCCATACAATGAAAGCACACTGTGTTTAGGAGCACCATGAATAACTGAATAACTGAATAAATGAAGCATCATAAAAGAAGTCTATACAACTTGCCCTCCAGCATAGCTGTCAAATCTTATTCATGCTTCTGCATATTAAACCTGGTGCAGCACAGTACATGCAGTGCTCGGAAAGATCATGATTTTGCTTTGTTTATAAAAAAAAAAGAAAAAAAGATTAGACTAGCTAATATTTTTTTTTCAACTTTATAATATTTTTTGTAAATTATTATTTGTTTTAAATTATTTATTATTTTATTATATTGCTAAATATTTTTTTCATTTTTTTTTTTTTATATAATACGAGTTAAAGGGATAGTTGTCATAATTTGAAAATTATGTGATAATTTAGTCACCCTCATGTTGTTCTGAACCTGTATGCATTTTGAAGAATGTTGGTAACCAAACAGTTTTGATTACCATTGACTTCCATGGTAAAACAAACAAACAATGGAAGTCAATGGGAACAGAAACTGACTATATCTTTAAAAGGAACACATTTCTGGTTTGGTCTGAAAGGGTACTTTAACTTGAATAAAAGTTTAAATTTTGATCTGTTTCTTTCACAAATCTATTGCATGGCTTCAGAAGACATTTTAATATAAAGCATAAGTATGGACTACTTTTATGATGCTTTTTGTCTTTTTGTGATCTTGTCGGCCGACTAGTAACTGTATTATTTTGTGCAGCCTGGACATTCAGCTAAACTACTTCTTCTGTTCTCCATAAATACGTATTTGGAATGACACAAAGCTGAACACTTAACAATTTAATCAAAAGACTTTTATTCTTTAAATCAGCCAATTAAATGCATGCACACAACATCACTGGCAGCAAAGAACCCGTTCTAAACTGCCTTAAAAAATCAGCTAGATGTCTTAGTAGTCAGGATGTAATGCAAAAACACTGAACTCATCTGTGTCTAGATGCATTTTTAAAAAAAGTTTATTTCATTTCTTCTTGTTCATCACTCTTTCATTTTATCTCTCTCTCTGGTTCTGCTTTCCTCTCCTTCTCTTAGAGTGAGTAATTAAGTAATTATGCAGACTGTGCATTTAATTGCGCCGCTGATGAGCGCTAGCGTGTCCCCGGAGCCTCGCTCGTCTCGTGTTTTAACACACGTTTTCTCGGCTGCTCATGTATTTTCTTTCGTATTGCTGGTCGGGGGCTCGAGTCTGAATTCTGTGTTAATTCTTTCTTCCGGGAGAACATAGGCTTAGCTCCCACTGTCTGTGCAAAATCTTCCCCAGAATCGGAGAGCGGCGGGTACGCAGCGTGCTGATTTGTGCGAGAGTTTTATCCAACCTACAGTTCAGAAGGACACTAAGACGTCTATTTAAAGTGAGCTGGAGCTTTGAGATTAAAGCCGTATTGTGTAACCCGGCAGATATTATAAAAATGAACAGGTCACCATAGTGACTAGCTGATGTGTGTGTGTGTGTGTGTGTGTATTTCATCAGTTCAGCAACATTTATTTGCTTCCTACATGCAGATCATGCAGTCTGTGAAGAGCACTGAATCCTGAGGGAATACCACCGGTTGATTAAAAACAATGATAAAAAAAATTAAAAATCAAATAATAATAATAACAAATAATAATAATATTTAAATATTTATACAAAATCTAAATAAAATGTAATTTAATATATAATTTTTATATGGTTTATATGACTTAAAAATGTAAATATATTGTATACTGTTTGTGTATCCATCAGCAAGCCTGCATATTTATTTAATGGCAAAAATGGGTGAATCTTATGAAAACATGTCTGGGTCATCTGAAAATGAAAGAAAATAAATTATATTTGTCATACATTTTAAGGCCCCAATTAAAAATACATTTTGATTTAGGAGATGTTTTTTTTTTTTTTTTTTCAAAAGCAGAAAAATCATATCAATATTATATTGATCATTTATTATAGTATCGTATCGTATCATATAATATCATATCGTACCGTACCGTATCGTATCGTATAACTTGCAAATAATAAAATTTTTACTGAATTATGACCCGGACATGATCTTGACATATTGCATAAGATTCACAAATAACTTCTCACTTTTATCCTTCTTATAAAGGGAATATTCTGAAACAAGTTAATAAATGATGCGATATATTGTGCTTGGAAGGGTGGAACGGACAATATGCACACAAATGTTTATGGCATTAAATATAATTTAGGTCAGGCCTTTAATAAGGAGCTAAAGTGTTACTTGAAAGAAGTAATCTCTGATAACATAACTCGTGTTACCCCAACAATGGTTAGCGATTGCTTAGCCACTGATTCACACACTCATAGAACACACAGGTTGTTGATCTCACCAGCAGGATCTCGATGCAGCCCAGGATGTACATGGCTCCAGCAAAGGTGGTGCCCAAGTAGAAGCAGATGCCTACAGCTCCACCAAACTCGGGGCCCAGAGAACGAGAGATCATGTAATAGGAGCCTCCAGCTGTTGATGCAAACAGAAAACCCTTTTAGGAAGCTTTAATTTGAGGAAGTTATGATCTGCTGGGATATTAATGAAGCATTCTGATTTTGACAGCTCAGAAAAATAGCACAATACAACCCACAATCACAACTTCCTGTTTCTTGGAAAATATTAAGCATGCTTATAGAGAGTCTTTTAGCACTATAGAGATAATAGCAGCCTATTTCTGATGAACAACGGATGGGGAACCGAACCCGGCAATTTCACCTCACCTCTGCTCTCCTCCAATCAGGAGATGAGATCGAGTCGGTCATTAGGACAGCCAATTATGAATACATAAATACAGCTTTGAGGATATTGCTGTCTGCTTATTGCTAGGAGTTATTGTTGCTACGGTGACCGCTTCCTGTTGCCAGGACGACCCACATGCACATGTTAAGCTCTAGCAGGGACTTGCTTACCTGGCACTACGCCATTTGTGGCAATGGCACTCATGGAGATGGCAGTGAGCATCGTCTAGAAGAAATCACACCGAAGGAGAGAAAAGATGAGTTGATTAGTTGAATAAGAACATTTTAAATTCATTAGAAAGAATAATAATGCCAGGATGATACATCAGCATAACAATAGCACCAAACTACTTACTACCGCAGTGCATCATGATTTCTGAGATTATGTACAAAATAATGACAAGAAAATGTTTTGTCCTGAAAAGTAAAAACAAGCATTCTGATTCATACGCAAATGATTCCTATGAATTCTCACAGAAGTTAATAGTTTGAATCAGTCTGATGAATCCTTCACTGGGTGAACTACTCTGATTCAGTGAATCAACATCTGATTTACTTACTGAACTCTAGGTTTCATTACTTTGGCATCAGATCGATGGATAGATGGATGGATGATAGACAGACAGAGATTCTGATTCGTGAGGAAATGATTCCCATTAACAGGTTCTTTTAAATGAATCATTCAAAAAGACTCACAGAAGTTAAAAGTTTGAATCAGTCTGATGAATCCTTCACTGAATCAACTAACTACTCTGATTGATTCAGTGAATCAACATCTGATTCACTTGGATGGATAGATAGATAGATAGATAGATAGATAGATAGATAGATAGATAGATAGATAGATAGATAGATAGATAGATCTGGAGATAAAGCGGGAGACTGTGAAAGCAGGAAGGTGTTTAATGTTGATCTATAGTTGTGTCAGATCGCCTTGATTAAAGCAATTTAGTAGAACTGAAAGTACCAGAATAAATCTGATCTTGTTTGAAACCTCTTCTGTCTCCTTAAAGGATGAGATGTCTCCTTATAGCGCTGCACTGAGCCAAAGCAATTGTAAAACGTCCTTGAGATTAAAGCCATCTTTAAAGCAGCACTGAGCTATCTCCAGAAATGCAAATGCATCTATTTTGGAGGAAAGGGAACGAGCTGATGCCGTCAGACTGACACTTCTTTAGAAAGTGACATGAAACATACAGACAGAAACAAATGAGTGTTTCAATCAATAGAGAAAGAGAGAAAGAAAGATTCTACTCTATATTACTAGATGAAAGAATCGTTTTCAGACGAACCTGTTTTTTGTGTTTCTCATTATTTGTCTATAAACACCCTTTAATTCTGTTAAAATCACTGTAATGTACCAGACATCTTGGGGCTGATTGCCTTGGAAATGTGTGAACACATACGTCACTGTCAGAGAGATGTGACAGACGCTTACACATACATACAAAACTGTGCAAAGCAAAATCATTTCCGATCCACTGTGTGAATTATTACATAACAGCTTTAAATAGAGAGCGAATAAAGACGTCTCCTCCTTCTCAAATGTTTCTCCTGAGAAAAACACCCCAGTACTCTCAGGAGATACATCTGAGACAAAGTTGATGCTTAAATGAAACATAAATGAGCCCAGATAGATGAGCTATGAACAACCTCTGAGCAATACACTGTGTGTTGAATTAGACTTGAATCAGTGTATGATCAGCAGTTTTCTCTCTGATTGATGCTAAGTGTTTTATCTTGACAATAACTGAGACTCATGTGAGATCTGGTCCATTTCCACCCACACAAACACACACACAAGTCCACTGACAATTCAGAAACGCTCGTCATATCATCACATAACTCCATATGCTAATCACATGCTGGCTGAAGCCTCTGATTGGACGATGAAGGGCACCGGCTGCTTGAACTAGTTTCCCCAGCCAATCACACCATCTGCCTTCAGTGGAGTGAGCCAATAATATGAGACAGATACTATGACAACCAACCGAAAGGTTTAGAAAACAATATCGAATGAATAAATGGCCCAGATTACATATTGCGTAGTTGACATTTACATGAGGGATTCATAACACAGAGTTATCATTTTATTCTGCAGTATTTTATTTTCATTTATGCTAATGAACATCTAATATGGAGATGAAACATGAGAAGAACAAACTTCTGTGTAAATCACTCAATTCAGTTAAATGCAATAATTTACATAAGAATGTTGTACAATCAGTCTAAATTTTAGCAAGATTTTTTTTCCAGTTTTTTTGTTTTGTTTCATAAACGAGGCCCATAACCTTTAAAAATAAATAATATTTAATAAAATAAAAATAATTAAAACGATTTAATTAAAACGAAGAAAATTTTTAACTTTATAAATGCATTTACTGTCATTTTTGATCAATTTAATGCATCCTTGCTGAATAAAATCTTTTGCATGGTACTGTACACACAAAAACTCAAATTATTTATTTGTTAGTAAGTTTCGCAGTTCAAGGTGTGTGTCTCCTCACTGTTACTCAGCAACTGAGTGCCGGCAATATTTGGCCCCTGGAGAGGAGGAATTTACATAATCGAATGACACATCAGAAATTGAATTTAATACAGCTGAGCTCAGGAAACACAAGAGTAGAAATGGAGGGAAACGTGCATTTTTTCTTTTGCACAAAGATCTGAGTGTGGAAATTGAACCTCATATGGTTGTATAATCAACATTTCTCTCTTTTTGGCTTCCATTGTCGATTGAGATTGAGCAATGCATTCTGGGACTGCCTTAGAATTTGGCCAATTCTCGTTAGGTTTTGGAACGGAGCCACTGTTTCAGTGTTAATTTGATTTCATCTACATCACTGAATACACAACAGTCAATTCATATTCATGTATTAATACATTCCCATGAATAATTTAATAATTTCACATCGTCACGATCCATAAATACCCAAAGCACTGTCTGTCATCCGCCTGTCAATATTTCTGTGCCTGCCGACTATTTATAAAGTGGATCAATGCTGTTGTTTGTCCTTTAATGAATCATTTCTGCATTTCTAACGTCTTCAGTCTGTCTTAAAGACGCGAGCGTCTCCATCTCTGTGATGGATGAAAGAATCAGCGTTCTCTCCTCCTCTCCATCTGTTGCCATGAGAGAATGAACGCAATGAAAAGCAAGCGACAGGCGCCTGGCAGTGAGCTGGTAGTTTCAGATGACATCGATAGCGTCTCGCTACTTCTAATTATGATGCATATATTCGCTCATTCAGAAAGCGCAGGCGGATGTTGAGGTGTCGCTCACGCCACCCTGAACCGCTGTCGATTCTGCTGACGGTGTGGACAGGCAGATAAATCACACACACAGTTTTCAAAGGCGTTTGCTCAGATGGACTGGAAGTCACTGAGATGCACCAAGCAAACGTCATCTAGTCATGTTTTCATGCACATCTGCAGAAACGTCTCTGAGGCCTTGATTTAAAGGATTTTGTAAAGCCTTCATTATCTCTTAGTGTCTCTGATGGCTGTGGCTTTTCACATAACGTGCTTGGGTTTTAAAACATGTAAGAAACTTCAGGTTTTAATGTATTCATAAAGCAACACTGCTGTCAATTTATCTGCCTGTTGCATTTTATGAGTTTCAGAACTTATATCATGTATGTTATGAATCTCACTAAACCTGTTAAGAGCAGTGCAACCCAGTGACAAAAGTGTCATTAACTAAAATTATTTAAAATATCTTTTGTTCTTTGAAATAAAGCTGAAATAAAATAAAACAAACAAAACAATTACTAAACAAATTACTAACTGAAATAAAAAAAAATAGAGATATATATTTAACAAAACTATTAAAACTTGCAAAAGCACATAATAAAATTACTAAAAATTACAATTAGCACTCTGAAAATATAAAAATAAAAGCTAATTTAAAATATCAATAAAAAAGAAACGAATTACTATATTATGTTTTGCATAAAAAAACAAAGAACTTTTTGATATTTTGAATGTTTGGTTACCAACAGTCTTCAAAATTTCTTGTGTTCAACAGAAGAAAGAAACTCGTACAGGTTTGGAATGACGTGAGGGTGAGTAAATGATGACAGAATTTAAATTTTTGGGTGAACTATCCCTTTAAATGTCATGAAAATAATGCAATGCAATGCAAAAAAAAAAGTCCTAAAAAGTCTGATCATACTTTTTTTTTTAGCTACTTTCATATTTTCATATTGAGGCAATGAAATCCTTTAAAACAAGACTAAAAATGTCACTAGAGCAACTAGAGAGACATAAGAAAAGAAAGAAAGATGGCCTACAATGACAACTGGGTGACATCCTACAGGCTGTTCTGTGCATCGGTGTGCGTGCATGCGAAACGAAATGCTAAAACTATTAAACCTATCAAAACTGTTTATGACATTTTGAAATTATTATATTTTTCTCCCCTCTTGACATCAAATGTAGAGAGATTTACACACATTTAGTGAGCACATTATATAAGCCCTGATCATAAATACAGTTTCCAACAGCTTATTAACTGCTGTCAGTTTATTAGACAATCAGAATACACTATGCATGTCAACACACACAGTGTATTCAGATAAAACAGCATGCTGACCTAAATACCTGCAGCAGGACGATTGATAGAGGACTCGTTTGAAGTTAAAAACATCTTAATAATGGATTTGTCTCTTACAAACACAGTTTTTGGCTTCACTGGATGTTAACTGATGTACTGGAGTGCTGTGGATTACTTGTGGATTATTGTGATGTTTTTATCAGCTGTTTGGACTCATATTGACGGCACCCATTCACTGCAGAGGATCAATTGGTTAGCAAGTGATGTAATGTTAATTTTTCCCAAATCTGTTCCAATGAAAAAACTAACTCATCTACATCTTGGATGGCCTGATGGTGAGTCATTTTTATTTTTGGGTGGAGTATTCCTTTAAGATCTGCATGTGATTTAACCTCAGTGTGGATGTGTGTATACTAGCTATTTTAATGCATCTCACACTACGAGAGTAGTATTGTAGTATGTTATTTCAAACTCAACCAGAGGATGTGTATGTGAGAAAGAGTGAAAGAGAGATGAAGAAATAGAAAATAGTGAGATGCCTGAGCTCATGATAAAAATAGCACTTCCACGGGTGCTGGAGAATCTAGGTTGCACATCCAAACCTAGCATGCTGAAGTGCATGTGTGCAGGCAACAGGAGGCCTGCACACGGACGAAACACATGCGTGCTAATCAGCAGGTCTTTGAGAATGTAATGGCATGCAAATGTGGGACATAAGACACTTGCATCAGCTGTGTGCATGTGGCAGAGTGATATCTTAATTGTTTAGTTTATATGTTGCAATTATATTCAAGTTGAAAATAATTTGTCAATTTATAGGGACAATGCAACCCAGAATCAAAAGCAGTATTGTTATTGCTAACTAAAATTAAAACATTTTGTTAATTGACATGAAGCTGAAATAAAATAAAATATAAATATTAGATTACAAACCAAAAAATAAATAAATAAATAAAAAATAAACAAAAATGTAAACAACCAAAAATTTCAAAATAAGTTGAAGTTGAAGTACTAGACACTGAAATGAAACAAAAAAGTACTAAACTAAACTAAAACTAACTAAAGCTGAAAAAAAAAAAACTATTTAGAAATATTATTTAAAAACAAAAACTAATAAAAATCACAGGCTGGCAAATAAAAGTACTAAAAATGTAAATAAAATTAAAATAAAAACTGAAAATATTAAAATAAAAGCTAATTAAAAAAACAAACACTAATAAAAATGACAAACTGGCACATAACAAAAAATAAAAATAAAAATTAAATTAAAACTATAAAAACAAAAGCTAATTCAAAATATTAACAAAAACAACTAATTACTATATTAATTATGTTTTGCATAACAAAAATGAAGCGTAATTTAAAGACCATTTAGATGTTTCAAAGTGTGCCATTTTCATTAAAGTTAAGTCCATTTTCATCTCAGATTTCTATTGCATAGAAATGTGTGACTGACCGTGGAGCAGCACATGAGCACGATGATGAAGGCCTCAATGACGCCGCCGATGCCCACCATCCACGTCATCCTGAGAAACAGAATCACACCCAGGATGTTCTGCAGGCAGGGCAGGTAGACGCCCATCAGCGTTCCCATCCGCGGAGCCTGGCAACACACACACACACACACACACACACACACACACACACACACACACACACACACACACACACACACACACACACACACACACACACACAGCAGTCTATTAGTACAACATCAATATCTGATTAGATCTGTTCTGTTGATCAGGTTCATGTTTTCATTTCTCTGTTAAGCAAACATAAAACATGCTCTGCTCTCTCGGCTGTAAAAGCAATAATGCAACTGTTGATGTTCTGATAAAAAGAGAGAAAGATAGTGAGTCCATGAAAAACCTGGAAATATCATGCAATATTAAACTTGAACTCCAAACCAGGATAATATTAATGCATAACAATTAAAATGTAAGAATTCACAGAAATCTATATAGTCTGAGAGAGCTTAAGTTATGCTCCATTCTAAAAGTTTTAGTAGGCTAGAAATGGCTCTTTTTAAATGCAATATCAATAAAATGATTTTTAAAAATCCTTGTCTGGTAATCACAAATTATGGAAATGGCAAGTCATTGGTCAAGATGTCTGGGAACACTTTAAATCTCCTGTGCTCCAGACATGAATGCGATTGTTAGCTGTTACTTTACTAAGTCATCAGATGAGCTTGGGCAATAAAAAAAATGGACCAGAGTCATACCTAAAAAACAGAATATTACAGAGATTTTTCACCTGAGATTAAGAACAACTGCTTGGAACACCTTAGCAACCACTCAGAACATCCTAGTAATCACACAGAACACCCTAGCAACTATTTAGAACACCCTGGCAACAACAAAGAACACCCTATAAACCATTCAGAACATCATAACCACTTACAAGACCCTAGCAACCAACCAGAACACCCTAGCAACTATTCAGAACACCCAAGCAACCACAAAGAGCACCCTATAAACCATTCAGAACATCATAACCACTTACAACACCCAAGCAAACGTTCAGAACATCCTAGCAACCAACCAGAACACCATAGCAACAACCCTGAACACCCTACCAACTATTCAGAACACCCTGGCAACCACAAAGAGCACCCTATAAACCATTCAGAACATCATAACCACTTACAAGACCCTAGCAACCAACCAGAACACCCTAGCAACTATTCAGAACACCCTAGCAACCACAAAGAACACCCTATAAACCATTCAGAACATCAAAACCACTTACAACACCCAAGCAAACGTTCAGAACATCCTAGCAACCAACCAGAACACCATAGCAACAACCCTGAACACCCTAGCAACTATTCAGAACACCCTAGCTACCACAAATAACACCCTATAAACTATTCAGAACACACTAGCAACCACACAGAACACCTTATCAAACATACATAACGCTAACATCATGGCTGTGAGTTCTGCATGAGCAAACACCACTCACATTTACTTCAGAAAAAGTAAATATCCAGTTACTTTTATAATATATATTATGAGTCACATACGGTGCAGCAATGCAGTTTAAACACTGTGATCAACACAACTGCAAATCAGTATAAACACATGACCCTTCTCTCCCTGCCAATAAACATTCACTGTCATTGTGTTTACTGTGTGTAGTGCATATTTCAAGGGCTTTCAAAGATCAGTAAGAGCCATTTTGATATTCAGAGAGAAAGTGTGTGTGTGTGTGTGTGTGTGTGTGTGGATGGCCAGTAATTACTAACACACAGTGAGTAAAGGTCTGCCAGCTGGATAAATGGTGAGTGAGTGTGTGTCCGTGTGCATGTCCATCAACGCGGCATCCAGAAACACTCAAATACGTCCCGTCCCTGTTCAAGGACATCGTCAATAAAATGCAATTATCCCAGCTACCAAAAAAGGTCAGACAGGAAAAGTCAGTTCAGCAGGCTGGAAAGATCCACAGCGGATGACAGCACTACAAGGTACAGGATGACCACACACACACACACACACACACACACACACACACACACACACACACACACACACACACACACACACACACACAGTCTCAAGGGCTTGTGAAAGCACTTTTCAATTCACACAGTTGATTAAATGTGATTTAATGGGCATCTGAGTGAATCCCTCGTGACTCTGTGGAGTTCAGACCTGAAAACATGCACTGAATAACTGAGCAGCGTTCACAAACTCACTTTACTGTAAATACCATAAGGACAGTGTGCAAACAGACTTTGACATTTTCTGAAGGAAATATTGAGTGTTACTGTGCCAGGCTGTTGATATGTGGTTGCTAAGGTGTTCTCTTCTGGGTGGTTGCTATGTGTTTTTTGGTCCCTAAATGACTCAGATCCCTTCTTCAGTGTGGGATTTTCTGAACCGGTTCTATAGTGCAGCTGATAAAACTCATAATTCTGAAGGCAAAACATAAAAAGTGCATGCATTATTCAAAACTAACACTATTCTTAACAGTAGCCACAGTAAAATCAAATGGAAAAATCTGGAAGTATTGCGGCAAATAATATAGATGATTAGCTTCTTAGCATGTAGTTCTTTTTGAACATGTTAATCTTTGAAGTACCATGTAAATACCATGGTACATGGCACAGATATATGGACATCCAACTGAGCACACATGCGTTTATATCTGATGTCTTACAGCGGCTATGAATATGACTCATGCAGTTAGAATCTACGGCCAGAACTATATGTTTTATAAATTAGAGTTAATTACAGTAATTGTTGCTAACTATTATATTTGGGAGACAATCTGACATGCTAAAAGGAGCAAAGACAATGAGAACCGCAGAGAGAGAAGATGCTTCCCTCCGGCATATTTTTAACCTTCATAACAGACTGAGAATAGAGCCCTTCAGATGGGAAACACACTCTCTCTCTCACACTCACACACACACACACACACACACACACACACACACACACACACACACACACACACACACACACACACACACACACACACACGCACACACACACACATACCAGAACAAGTCATCCGTATGCTCAAAGTGACAGCAGTTGGCAAACTGGGAAACAAGACTTTTAATTTAATTAACCTGAAATAAATAAGAAGGCCTGAATAATGCATGCCATTAAATTCAATATCAGCCATGTAAATACGCAATTCTGTGTGGGATAATTTGATTTCTGAAGCAAGGATTAATTTCAGTATTAATGTAATCTAATATAATGTGGCGTTATGCATCACGTCAAAACAGGTCCCAAATTAAGTGAACCTCACACATATAAAAATAAACATGCAATAATTAAGAATTACGCTTTTTATGAAATATGCATATATAAAACAAAATTAAATTAAAATAATTTTTAATACTTAACATTTTCAAAATAATTGTAATAATGTAATAATGTAATTAATAATAACTGAATAAATAATAATAAAATTATAATAATTTAAAAATTACTGAAAAATATAATAATAATAATAATAGTAGTAATAATAATTCAATAATTCGAGCCACAAAGTTTTTTAGATTTTATTTTCTGTTTTCATTTTAAATTGAAAGTTGTAGAAATTTTGTTGTTTTTCTTTTCTTTTTTATGTCTACAAATTTTTAAGTTTTAGTTTTTAGTTTGTTTATTTGTTTTAGTTATTTTAGTTATTTTTAGTACTTCATCTTAAACTAAAGGAAAAAAATAGATAGATAGACTTTTCTATCTATCTATAGATAGAGTTGTTTTTCTTTTCTTTTTTGTCTACAAAGTTTTTTTTAAGTTTTACTTTTTAGTTTTAGTTATTTTAGTACTTCAGCTTAAACTAAATGACAAATGTTGCCTTGGATTTTATGTATTATTTTTAGATTTTATTATATTTCAGTTAATATTTAAGTCATGAAAATTATTTAGTTTTAGTTAATGCTAATAACGCTGACCAGCAGTGTTCTTCTTAAAGGAGTCCCTCATTCCCTCCACATGAGGTGCATCTCCTCCAGACCCACGAGCAGCACTCCTCCTGAACGCTACAGTGAATCCAGGCGGAGGAAAGCAGATCTTCTTTGTCATTTTGACATTCTTCTATCCATGCTAATGTGCAGCACCTCTTGCCTGATGTCTGATGAATATTAATCAGATTTACTGTCTGTGCCCCGCAGTGTTTGCCTGAGCTTGCATCTCAATAATGTCCTTCTTTCTCGCAATCGTTTTTCCAGCTTTTGACTTGATGACAGTGAAAGAATTATTTCTGCATATTTATTCATTCCATGACAGAATTTGCATAAAACTGGACACCAAGAGCCAGAGCCACACTGCCAGAACCAGAACTCAAATGAGTTTAAATCAAATTAAAATGTTATTTATCACACACAACCACACAAAACACAAAGAATATATATATATATATATATATATATATATATATATATATATATATATATAAACATTAGATATAGGCTGGCCTATGCAGTGTATATAGTGTATAAAAAGTATGTAACAGTATGTTAATATTTGTTATTATTAATATTTATTAATAGTTATAATTATGTTCATATTTATTAAAACATCTATTACACAGTATGTAACGGTATGTTAATATTTATTAAATATTAATTATATTAAAATGTATTAAAACATTCATTATGTAAAATGTAACAATACATTAATATTTGTTAAATATTTACTGTTCATATTTATAAAAAAAATAATAATGTAGTAGCTATGTAACAGTATGTTAATATTTGTTAAATAGTTATTATTGCATTCAAATTTATTAGAATATCCATTATGCATTATGTAACAAAATCTTTATATTTATTAAATATTTATTATGTTCATATTTATTAAAACAATTATTATGTAGCGTATGTTACAGGACGCTAATATTTAGTAAATATTTTTATTATATTCATCTTTATTAAAACATTCATTTTGTGGCATGTAACAGTATGTTAAATGTTAATATTATTAACTATAAATTACAAAAGTATAAATAACTGTACTATTGTATTTGGTGTTTGTTAAGGTTAGCATCACTTTTACTATTGCTTACGGAAGATATTGAAAATGGAATATAAAACAGGCAAAAAAAAAAAAAAAAAAGGCACAATATCATAGATTTCAGGTTAGATACTTGGATCTTACCAACCTGACACCTAGCAACCATTCAGAATACCTTAGCAACCACATATCAGTGCCCTGGCAAATCACCCAGTGCATCCTAGCATCATGGTGGCGAGTTTTTCATTATAAACGACTCATATATCATATTACATATATTAGAGTGCTTTCTTTTGCTAAATGACAACTGAAATGAAACACAGTGATGTACAGAATGGTCAAGGCTGCTACTGTATAGGTTTCATTCAGGAAATGTGTGTCAAGCTAAGATTACCCTTCACTTCTCAAATAACAGTACAGCTGTGCTTTCTGAAAACCTGTTCCACTCCATTCCCTGCCTGAGCATCCATGATTAACAGCAAAACACAACAAAAAGACTAACAAAACCTCCTCCCTCATCCACTTTCATTGCATCACTCTAATTCTGAGAGTTTGCAGCTCATGAGGCGAGGAGTGAGTGAGACGGGTCCAGTCAGCAGTTAGTGATAAAAACATGCTGTCGCCACAGAAACGCTGGCTGAGCTGGAGTTTGGGGTCGAGATTCAATATCAGACATATAATTAACGAAACAAGACCCAGACACAGAACAGTCTTCCAGACGCTCTTCAACTTCACGAGAAATTACTGTATATTATTATCAGCAGAGCTGCTGGTAAAACAATCACAGCAGTACTGAAAATGACATTATGATAAAAAAAATAATAATGAATTATTTAGTAATATAAAAACATATAAAGAAAATAATAAGAAACAACAACAACAATAATAAATATATTATATATGAAATATTTTATAATATTTAACCTAATATTTCTTTTATCAAAAGTCCATTCATTTGTAGCAGTGTTATTTTAGTATCACTGTGCTATACAGTTTTTTATGAATAATGTGCATTATTCTATTTGTATATTTTTGTATTGTATATTTTATTATTTGTTTTTGACTTTTTTTTGCTATTTTTAAATAATGAATAACACAACACAACATAACATAACATAAGATAACATAACATAACATAACATAACATAACATCACATGAAATAAACATAAACATAAACATAAACATAAACATAACATAACATAACATCACATCACATCACATCACATCACATCACATAACATCACATGAAATAAACATAAACATAAACATAACATAACATAACATAACATAACATCACATCACATCACATCACATCACATAACATAACATCACAACACATCACATCACATCACATCACATCACATAACATCACATGAAATAAACATAAACATAAACATAACATAACATAACATAACGTAACATGAAATAAACATAAACATAAACATAACATAACATCACATCACATCACATAAACATAACATCACATGAAATAAACATAAACATAAACATAACATAACATAACATAACATAACATAACATAACATAACATAACATAACAACATGACATAAACATAACATAACATAACAAACATAACATAACAACATAACAACATATAACATAACATAACATAACAACATAACAACAAAACAACATAACATATAACATAACATAACATAACATAACATAACAACATGACATAAACATAACATAACATGATATAAACATAACATAACATAACAAACATAACATAACAACATAACAAACATAACATAACAACATAACAACATATAACATAACATAACATAACAACATAACAACAAAACAACATAACAACATATAACATAACAACATAACAAACATAACATAACAACAAAACAACATAACAACATATAACATAACATAACAACATATAACATAACATAACATAACATAACATAACATAACATAACATAACAACAAAACAACATAACAACATATAACATAACATAAACATAACATAACATAACCTAACAAAACATAACAAAATAAAAACAAAAACAACATAAACAACATATAACATAACATAACATAACATAACATAACATAACATAACATAACAACATAACAACAAAACAACATAACAACATATAACATAACATAACATAACATAACATAACATAACATAACAACATAACAACAAAACAACATAACAACATATAACATAACATAACATAACATAACATAACATAACATAACATAACATAACATAATATTTTACAAAATGTTTTTGCATTCTTTTACGCAGAAAATAATTTTGTTTTCATCAAATATTTGATTAACTTTAATGTTTTGTCAACAATTGCATTTCAGAAGATTTCTGCTGGCTTTTCTTCTTTGCCAGTCTTATTAACCTGTAGGACAAAAAGAAATCCCTTATTCTGTCAGATGAATTTCACGTGTGCAAGTGAATGCGCTGCTGGGAATAGGCCTCAACATGAAGACTGACCCTAACAAAAATCAATAAAGGAAAGTTTTTTCTCATTAAAAGTTTGAGGTTGTGCTCAGTTGAACTGCAGGAACATATTTATCCAACAGAACTCCAACAGGGACGCCATGAACCTGAAGACAACCTGCCGTACCCACTGCAGTCAGAACAGATCGGCACACTTAAACCTCTGAGAACGATGAGAATATAATGAAGCACTCTTCACCTCCTAAAGATTACCAACACAATCCTCTGTCAGATTCTGGAAGTTTAGACCCGCACAACAACGTCATTTAGCCACCAAAGAGAACAAAATATTATTGTCTTTGTCTTACTATTGGTTACTAAAACAAGTGATTAGAAAAAAACATCCACAAACTTACAGTATACTGATGGAGGAACGTGAGACACGAATTTTGAGACTCTTTCAACTTATAAGAAATTATCAGGCAACCAGCCAGGGGCCAGTTGCATAAACATAGTCAATATGTTAAGACTGTGTCGTAAGAACTAGTTTGACCAACTAGCAGGTAGCCAAGAGGTAACCAGTCTTACTTTTCAATTCAAATTACAGCAGTCAACTTTTTTGGAACTGATTTTAAAAAGTTATGACCAGTTAAGTAGAAAAAAAATGACATCTCTAACTTTTTAAGACTAATCAAAGCAGTTTATGCCACCGGGCCACCAGCAGAAATGCACTAACAACCAATCAGAATCCCATAGCAACCACACAGCAATACCCTGGCATCCAATCACAACATCTTTTAGGGTTTGGCTAATAAACAACCACCTAGTGATGACAGCAGAACAATGTTATTTTAGTATTATTTATATGCTGTTGCAGCATAGTTTTTATTTGTAAATTCAGTTTTCATTTTAATTTTAGTTTAGGTTTGTTATGAGTTTTGTCAGTTTATTTTTTTTATATGGATTTTTTTATATATATATATATTTCTGTGTTTTAATCTAATATTTATATTTTCTTCATTTCAGCTTTATTTTAATGAACAAAACTGATTTTTTTATTGTTTTAGTTTTAGTTAACAACAACACTGCTAGCAAACGCCCTAAATACCTTAGCAACCGCATAGCAACACCCTGGCAACATCCTATTTTTAGTTTTCGTTTTTCATAAAATTTTATTTCAGCTTTATTTCAATTAACAATTTTTTTTTAAAATTGTTCTAATTTTAGTTAACAACAACAATGCTGCTTTCAAACACCCTGAATACCTGCATAGCAACACCCTATTTTAAGTTTTAGTTTTTCATACAATATTTATATTTTATTTCATCTTTATTTCAATTAACAAAAATGATTTTGAACTGTTTTAATTTAAGTTAACAGCATCAACAGTGCTAGCAAACACCCCGAATACTTCAGCAACTGCATAGCAACACCCTGGCAACACCCTAGCATTATGTCAGAAAGTTTTGTGTAGCATATCATGGTATGATTACCATATTCATATATGTTACCCTGGAACACAAAAGCAGTCTTAAGTCGCTGGGGTATATTTGTAGCAATAGCCAAAAATACATTGTATGGGTCAAAATTATAGATTTTTCTTTTATGCCAAAAATCATTAGGATATTAAGTAAAGATCATGTACCATGAAGATATTTTGTCAATTTCCTACCGTAAATATATAAAAACTTAATTTTTGACTAATAATATGCATTGCTAAGAACACCATTTTGACAACTTTAAGGGCGATTTTCTCAATATTTAGATTTTTTTTTTTTTAGAATCCTCAGATTCCAGATTTTCAAATAGTTCAGATTTCATATGATGTATAAATCTCAATTTCCAAAAATTGACCCTTAAGATTGGTTTTGTGGTCCATGGTCACATATGCTATTAACATTATCAGCATTTACATGTTACTCCAAGTTACTTCAAAGAATACCATGATATTGCAATGGTACTTTATTTGCATGAGATATTTCTGTCTCTGGCAGGCTCAGCGTGTGTCATTTAGTCGAAAGTGTCATGTTGACACCATGTGGGCTGAAAAGAGTTCTCATTATGGAGGCTGCGGTGGCGTGTCGAGCGAGTGTGAAACGCCTGAATCAACAGCGTTTGGCAGCGGTCACTCCTCAGCAGCCAACAGACTCCATCAGACTCAAGCTGGAGCAGGTGCATCATCAAACCTCATTCGTCCTGTGTGTGAGTGTGTGTGTGTGTGTTTATGATTTCCCACAGGCTGCTTCCAGCCGGCGAGAATCTCAGGTAAAGGCAGTGGAGTGCAGATGCCCAGCGGGCTCCTGGGACGGCCGTCGGAGGACCCTGACTGTGAGCCTCAGGTGTCTCGCTCCCACTGCGGATATTGACAGCTGCTCCGGCTATAAAAGCACCGCGGACAGCACCACCTGCCCAGCTGCAGTGACAACATGTGAAACTGGTAGATAATGGGTTGCTCTTTAGGAATGACAGAGCAGTTTTCAACAACTAATCTTTTGAAAGCCTGAAAAGTGTCTGAATTTAAAGAGACAGTCCACCCAAAAATAAAAGTCATGGCATCACTTGCTATTTTTTCTGTGACACCCAAAAGTAGATATTCTGAAGCAGGGCTGTAACGACAATAGACATAATAATTAGTTGTTGAATTGTTGTCCCCAAAATTTTATGATATTTTTTGAAGTTTTTTTTTTTTTTGATGTGAAAAAGATTTATTAGTAGTAATTTTTTTGTGTTGTGTGAAAGCTGGTCGTTGATGAAAATGATTGAGATGACCAATCAAATCAAAGTAGGCGGGGTTTACTGTTTTACATGTAATATTTGACAACTGTTTTATGATAGAAATGTAAAACAACAGTAATATCCAGAATACTCTGCTTTTTTCTTCAAATATGGCCATTCTGAAATTAAAATATGGTATCATTTACGCAATTCATGTAATACCTAAATAAATGTGATGAGACAAGAAAAGGT
Organism: Cyprinus carpio; assembly: GCF_018340385.1. Taxonomy (NCBI): domain Eukaryota; kingdom Metazoa; phylum Chordata; class Actinopteri; order Cypriniformes; family Cyprinidae; genus Cyprinus; species Cyprinus carpio. Next base: position 33,383,520 of record NC_056577.1, on the reverse strand, counting down.
TTGATTTCAACATATTAAGCATGCAAATAAAAGTGCAAGTGGGCATATTTTAAAATATTATTTGCAAATAGTTCAAAATTATTACATCCCAACTAGAATTAGCCCTAGAATTTCATTCACTGTTCTGTTTCTTTATGTTTTATGAAAAAAAAAAAAAATGTTTGACTTTAAACACTGAGATGTATCAAAATATAAATTAAATGAAAGTCATACAGGTTTGAAATAGCATGAGATTTAAAACTTGGTGTTGAAATGTATCCCTCACACTTTTTTCTTTTTTTATTATTTTATTTTAATTTAAATAGGTTTGGTTTTATTTTATTCTTGAGTATTAGGTTTTTAATCTCTGTAACTCTTAAATATCCATATTTAAGACATTGCATTTACTAATTTACACAGTATGGCTAAAAATTAGCATTTAAAACAGTCTACGGTTCAAATGTTTGGTGTTTTTACATTTTTAAAAGGAGCCTCTTCTGCTCACCAAGGCTGCATTTATTAGTTTAAAAATACAGTAAAAACAGTAATACTGTGAAACATTATTACAATTTAAAAGAACTGTTCTCTATTGTAATATATTGTAAAATGTAATTTATTTCTGTGATCAAAGCTGAATTTTCAGCATCATTACTCCAGTCTTCAGTGTCACATGATCTTCAGAAATCATTCTAATATGCTGATTTGCTGCTCAAGAAACATTTCTGATTATTATCAATGTTGAAAACAGTTGTGCTGCTACAGATTTCTGTGGAAATTGTGATACATTTTATTTTCAGGATTCTTTGATGACTAGAACATTCCAAGGAGCAGCATTGATTTGAAATAGAATCTTTTGCAACATTATAAATGTCTTTACTGTCACTTTCGATCAAGTTAATGTATCCTTGCTGAATAAAAATATGTATTTCTTTCTTACTGTGTTCTTGCAGTCCTCTGGCAGTAAAAAACATCAGTACTCAAGGGTGTGATTGAGTTTTCCTCAAATGTCTATGTCATTAAAGCAGATGTTATTATTCAGAGAGCTGCTATAAACATGTTGACAGTTTCTCACTACACTAATGAGATTCTTTTGCTATGGGGGAAAATGTGTTTAATTGTCATAAAAATAATGTTGCAATACAAAAAAAAAACAAAAAGGTCAGAAAAAAAAACAGGCTTGATTTTAAGCAAAAAATTATTTTCTCAAAACATGACTCTGACATGAATATGTTCATTCTGTTTATGAACACAAGTGCATCAGGATTGACAAACGAACTGATAACTGATGGCAGAGAGGCAGAAGAGCAGAGGAGAAAAGCAAGGAGCTTCTAATAGTCTTCTCTCGCTTGGCTGCCCAAACAGGAGCTGACAGTGTTAATGTGACTTAGTTCAGACGGGGTGAATTATTAAAAACCACAGCAATGGCAGGGGAAGGAAAAGGGCAGCGACTATCACTGTCAGCCCAACACGGATTACTGTGTGTACGCCAGCATATTCAGAAATTGCACAAATAACTGCTCTGTGCCCCCGTCCCTTACAGCTTGACATAAATTAGCATTTTCCTGTGACTCTGTGTGTGTGTGTGTGTGTGTGTGTGTGTGTGTTCATGTAGCGTGTGTTGGCTTTTGGTCCACAGAGAGCATATGGCAACTGTAACGACCACGTCACCGCCTGAAACATCAAAAACTACTTGATAGCTCATCTTATGTCATCCTTCAGGAGAACAATAACATTTTATGCATGTAATCAGCCTATATCAATGCTGTAAGACTGAAATATCTGCTTCCAACCAATCAACACAAGCAGTTGCAGTAACACAGCATTTCTACACCACAACTGAACTGCAAACATTGTTAGATTTTTACAAAGACTAAAAGAAATGGTGTAGGATTTAGTTTTAAAAAATTTTCACTTAAAAATTGCTAGTAAATGTCACAAAAAATCAGCAAGTAACCTTGAATCCAATAATCTTTGTTTTTATTTACTACTTAAAAAAAAAATGCTAATGCAAAGATTCTTTTTGCCTGTTTTACTGTCTGTCAAGAATAAAACGCAAGTCAGATATTCTTGTCTCATGTTGTTCAGTATGCAAATAGTTAAGATGAGCAAAGTACACATCTCTAGTAAACACTGCTGTTCAAAAGTTTGAGGTCTGTAAGATATCTCTTTATGTTTTCCGGAAGAAGACTCTTCCGCTCACCAAGGCTGTATTTATTGGATTCAAAATATAGTAAAACCAGTAATATTGTCAAATATTTTTACAATTTAACATAACAGATTTCAATTTGAAAATGTGTTAAAATGTAATTTATTCCTGTGATCAAAGCTGAATTTTCAGCATCATTACTCCAGTCTTCATTGTCACATGATCCTTCAGAAATCATTCTAATATGCTGATTTGCTGCTCAAGAAACATTTCTGATTAACTGTTGAAAACAACTGTGCTTCAAGTTTTCGTGAATAACCATTAAGTATTATTTGATGAATAGAAAGTTCAAAAGAACATTATTTACTTGAAATAAATATTTTGTAACATTGTAAATATCTTTATGGTCACTTCTGAACAACTTAATGCATCTTTGCTCAACAAAATAAAAATTTGACCCCAAACATTTGAACGGTAGTGTAGTCGATGCCTCTTCAGATGTGGCTATTGTGCCATTTTTGCAATGTAAGGACATCTTCAGAATGAGAGACAGAGTTCTAATCGTGTTGAGCTCGGCTGAATCCTGGCGATGTGATTGGTGATGAATGGACCGCTGGCGTACAGCGTGTTTGTGGATACGTGAGAACATTTGCTGCTGGAAATTGGTATATTTGAGGTCTTTTGATGTTGGAGATGAGCGGATTGACCCTCTCACAAGATGAGCTAATTAAGTCGAAGTCGCAGTGTGAAACAAGAGGAAGATTATCGCTCTCCTCGATCGCATCAAGAGCACAAATCCAATTCCATCTTGGTTCTCTATTTTACTCTCATTTCTCTCCCACTCGCTCTCCCCACACAGCTGAGGGATGATGTATGACAGGGTTTCAACTTTACTAGGGCTTTGGTCATTTTGTCTGTTTAAGTAGGGAAGACCAGAGGGGAATTATAATAGAAGACAGTTAAACACATGTTAAATGTCTTGCACATGGACAGTAGAGACTCTCTGTAAAATTACTGAATCAGAGTTGTACACTAAAACTGAAACTATTCAAAATAATTTTTGGCAACTGAAATTAAGCTGAAATCATACAAAACATAAATAGAAAAAACTTAAAAAACAGAAATGTTGCCTAGAAATAAAAGTTAAAAAAAAAAAAACACTAAAATAAAATAACTTGTGCCCAAAGTGCTAAAATTATTAAATGAAAACTGAAAAAATATATAAAAACTAAAAACTAATAAAAACCAACAATTTCTAAAACTTAAACCAAAGTAATAAAGAAAATGAAAACCCAAAATGTTCAAATAAATTCTAATTCAAAATATTAGTAAGTACAATAATTAACATAATTGTGCCGATATCTTATATATATATATACACACACACACACACACACACACACACACACACACACACACACACACACACACACACACACACACACACACACACACACACACACACACACACACACACCAATTTAATTCAAAGTAAAAATGCATGTATAATAACTGAGTACATAATCTGAAAATGAATAAATAATAAAACAAAACAGTTTGAACTTGAAAAAAATCTGTAAAATAAACAGATTTATGTAGATGGCAACTTCTTTTTGTTTCTAATCCTATTATAGTATTTTCCGCAAACACTTGTTTAAACATATTTATGAAATACTAACAGTAAATGAGAAAGCATTATAGTGCTTTTCCTTTCTATTACTAATAATAGAAATGCAAATACTATAATCCATTTACATAATGTTTGCATGTTTTGTTTGACAGTTCTATTATTATGCAGAGACAGCAAACTAATAAAGAACTTCATGCGCTCAGGCACTCTCAACATTGTCAAAATAAAAGTCCCTCACACCATCATAATATCTGTCAATGACATAATAAAAAATAAAAAAATAAATAAAAAAATAATGGCAGAAATATCGTTTCACTTCTATAATAGTATATAAAAAATACAAAAAAAGCACTAATTTTATCGATCCATTATCAACTATGACACCTCATCACAAGTTCACTTCCATTTGCACAACTAGTGCACCAAGACTCCCAGAAGTTGCTTATATGCAGAAGTTTTTTAATGCGTATTTTGTAAACAGTCCATTAATATCACACACAAAGTTGGAAACAAATTTGCACACGAGAGACTTAGAAACAGACAGAAAAGGCCAGCGCCATGAGGGAGGTTACAAGCCTGATCGAGGCGACACTCTAATGAGCACGCTCTCTCTGGGATGGCAAGGGAGCAAGGGAGATCAGGTCACAGGTCAAAAGTGCAAGACAGAGCTGAGAGCTGTTATTTACACACTGGTATCTTTATACGCTCTGTTTGGCAGCAGCCAATTAATTTATACCTGTAGCAATTGAGAGCTAGATGAAATTGTGTGATATCTGCTGCTCTGAGAGCGTGCTGTAAGCGTTTATGTCTACCTGGACAGGTTTCTTGCGTGAGCCTTCATTGTTTTCCGCCTCCTCGTGTTCTTTGCTGCCCTGGGGCAGGTTTGAGTAGTTGGCAAGACTGCTGAGAAGAGACGATACCATGGGAATTGTGTCCATCTCCTCCTGTAGAGTAAACACACACATACAGAACAAATATTATAAGCGTTAAATAATTCAAGCAGCTTGTGAGGAACATCTAAAATGTCATGTTTACATGTACAAATTACAAACGACTAACTCAAAGGACAATTTTTGCTCAGAATTTGCTCTTTAATAGCTCATGAGACCCTCAGTTGTGTTTGTTTTCATGTTTAGTTTAATATGTTATAATATAATCATCAGAAATTGAAGGAAAAATAAAAACAGAAACAATTAAGTCACAATAGGAGTCAAGAGCTTTAAAATGGCTGCATATATCAGCTCAGATCATTTGATCTAGTGACAATTTGATAAGAAATGTTGAATTTGAACAGAAAACTGGCATAATGATAGCAGCAATTAGTATTTTAGTTAGTATAGCGTGTTTCATGTATCATTTTATCAAATGAGCTAATTCATCCATGCATGCTTAAAACATATGCATACTGTGCACTTTTGCATATTGCTGAGAAAGAGCGATTACTATGCTAGCATTCATTGACCATTTAAAATGTTGCGTGTTGTGTTGTTAACTGCAACTATTTTGATATCTTCTGAAACTCTAGAGGAGACACATTTGAGATTATTGAGGTCTTAAGCCATTTGTCCAAAGTCCTCTCATTGACAACTAAAAAAAAAAAACGTAAAACAAAATATAATTTTAGACTTTTCCTGCAGCAAGAAAACCTTCAGATGAACATTCCCAGTTTCTCCCAGCATCAAGATTTTAGTTTAAAATGCATATAAATGCATAAAAGCTTTATCATTAGGGTCCTATAACTGATCAACATTTCAATACATTTTTGGCAGTTCACTTAAATCAGTGATGCCTCCAATCCTCTCCCCAGTCAATCATTTATAATTTAAATCTTTGTTTATTATTATTTTTTTGCATTGAAATTAAATTAAATTAAAAAAATATTTACGAATTTTTTTTTTTTTTAATTATTTAAAGTGTAAAAAATTTTATAATTACATTTTAATATTTACTTTTGGCCCACAGTCAAATTAGATTTTTGGCCCTTTTAGGGCCAAGTTTAGGCTTCTCTGACTTAATTATGAGACCACATAAAGACATTTTCTAATATTTTTAGACGCAGTACAGCATGTGTTTTACACTTTTGGACTTACATGCTGTTATCATCCACCTGCAGAGTTCAATGTCCTGGGGACTTCCTGCCCTTCAAATGCTAATTATCCTTATTATTTACTGTCAGACTCTTTTATTCCTTTAATCACTATAGTTTGCATGCATATGCTTCACTGTCTAGCTCTAATGAGAGCTGAAATGTGCCACCGTTGCAGGCTTATCATTTAACATGCATGCGCTCATGTTTACCTCAAACAGAGCCATGTTCTTGCCGTCATATTGCTGGTTCTTCTCTGGGTCGGTGCTGTTGATGAATGGACTGCTCTCCTTAGGGTTACCATCTCCTGTTAGCAAAAAACACAAATAAATCATCAGGATGACAGCGATGCCACACACCTCCAGAGGGCTTTGTAAAAAAAAAATGTGATGATTCTCAAGTTTTAGTCACACATTTTAGGTCATCCATGCATACTAGCATCGCAGAAATTGAATTCACAGTTATGCATTTGGCAGATGCTTTTATCCAAAGCGACCTGTACTGCATTTAAGATATGCAGTTCATGCATTCCCCAGGAATCAAACCCATATTGCTAGCCTCTCTCTGGTTCTCTGGACTCCCAGGAGAGGAATTTTAAAGAGGTGCACTGCACAGTGCACACATAATGGTTTACAAAGTCTCAAGTATTAAAGTCTATGGCCCAATGTACCACACTGATTATTCTCATGTGCTTTACCTGAAAATTTACTTGACCATGTCTTTTTAATTACACATTGCTGTGTGTTGAGTTAAACTCAAGTTAAAGAAGTTTAATGGAGCTTAGTTTGGAAAAGTTACTGGTAATTTACTGCAAGGACATTACACTCTGAAACAAATTTTTAGTGTAGTTTTTCTTTTATTTTTAATGTTTCTTTATAAAGTTTGACATGCTGAATATGAAAATCACATAACTTTATCATTAACATCGTATATCATTAACAGTGCTCATGAAAGCTAAATGGTCACCAAAAGTGAGTCATCCAAAACTTCAAAAGTGTACATTTAGTCTTTTATGACTAGTCCCAAAATGTTCTGGAATGTTACAGAATGTTACAGGAACTTCTATAATTTTCTAAAATATCTAAAAAACAAACAAACATACAAAAAATCATGCAAAATAACAATAAAACCATATGTACTAAACCAATGTTTCATAATTAACGATAAAAGTTGCTGATGCTACTTGACAATAAATAGTACAATAATAATTACACCACTTGACAATGCACCACAGAATTACAGAATAACTGTTTTTTTTACATTGTTTTCTTACAGTGTATCTATTTATCATTCTATATTTCTAGCTATTGCTCTCTCTGTTTTGAAGTTATTTTTAATCAAAGTACAAATTGTTCATTAAAAGGTTTAGAAGCACAAGTATTTCCAATTAGCATCTGCAAATGCTGAAATTACCTCATGTAAAACAAGTCTGAATATGGCTATAGACTTTCATTTTTAATTTTAAACCATTTTTAATAAAAATGTTATTATTTTTGTTCGTCTGTTTAATTCCATTCTAATATTTAAAGTTAAAACATACATAATAGAGAACATGTTTTGTATTACAATGAAAAAATACCATAAAATCATCTAATTGTGCATTTTAATATTCAAACTTGGGTTGTTGCGTTTGTTTATGAGATACATTGAGATACATTAACACCAATGGCGTTTTAAGTGTTTTTATTTTTTGTTACTATCTTTGTGTCATGTTGTTGTAATTATTTGTGATGGTCAACCCCTAGGTACATATTGTAGGGGGAAAAATATACATTCCCTTAGGCCCGCGGCCTTACAGACTGTCATTGTAATGTAAGCACGAGTCCGTGGTACGGTGTGATTTAGCTCAATGCTGCGTGACAGACTGACAGCCGTACTGAAATACTCCAGAGGCCGAAGCATCAATCAAGCGATGACAGCAGGCAGCCGCTACATCGCAGTCAGAGCGAGGAGATCAGCTGTCAGCTCGCACACTGGGAATGACCGCCGCAGAAATCAGACTGGAATTGGATGACTAACCTGTAATCAGGACTTTGATTTTTCTATGTAGGAGTGTAGAGGTTAGAGAAGCTGCCTTTATGAAATATCACTGCCGACTTAATGCCAGATAAAAGGCTTAAAAGGAAAATGCTTCAGATGCTTCAGTTTTGCATTTTATGATGAGAAATAATCGTGCAGAACAAATTAATACTGTTGAAAACGTTTAGGCCTAATGATATCACCTGACATGAACTCATACAACAGTAGAAAATACAAACCTGATCTAAATGTCATGATAAGCCATCATTTGATGGATGGATGGATGGATAGATAGAATAATAGATACTGTAGAAAGATAGATTGATAGAATGATGGATGGACGGATGGATGGATGGATGGATGGATGGATAGATAGATAGATAGATAGATAGATAGATAGATAGATAGATAGATAGATAGATAGATAGATAGATAGATAGATAGATAGATAGATAGAAAGATATGATAGTAATATGATAGTAAATATGATAGAATGATGGATGGATGGATGGAAGGATGAATAGATATACAGAATGATAAATACAATGATATAATAATAGATGGATGAATGGACAGAACAGAACAGATGGCTGGACAGAACAATAAATAGTATGAAAGATAGAACAATAGAATGGTGCATGGATGGATGGATGGATAGATGTATAAACAGAATGATGGATGATGGATGGAAGGATGGGTAGAACAATATATACTGTAGAATGAGAGATGTCATGATAGATTGATGGATGGATGGATAGATAGACAAAATGACAGATACAACAATCAAATGATGGATGGATGATGGATGGACGTGCAGACAAATAGAATGACAGAATGGCACATGGATAGATAGATAGATAGATAGATAGATAGATAGATAGATAGATAGATAGATAGATAGATAGATAGATAGAAAGATAGATAGATAGATAGATAGATAGATAGATAGATAGATAGATAGATAGATAGATAGATAGATAGATAGATAGAGATAGATAGATAGATAGATGGATAGACAGACAGATAGATTGATAGAACGATGGATGGAAGGAAGGATGAATAGATATACAGAATGATAAATACAATGATATAATAATATGTCAAATAATAACAGACAAAGTGAAGTAACATCAGAGTTCAGCGCCCAGCCCTGTCTGACAGAATGAAGACCCAATGCTATGATGGAGCCATTGAACACAGACACATCTGCTCTTTTATTGGCTCAAATATTGTGACACATTGTCAGGGATTCATCAGTGTTAGTTCTACGGGACAATGTTTCACAGGGGCCTATAAATAGCAACGACTGGCAAAAACTCAAAGCAGTCTGAGTCTCAGACATCGCACAGACTGCACACACAAAAATAGCAAGAGCTTTCTCATAATCCTCAGTCTGATTGGTTGGCTTCATGCAATTTCATAGTGCGTGTGTTTTTTGCCAATTTCCAGGTCTGAGACACTAGACAATATTTACGGCATCATTTGGCATACTTTTTTCATACCCAAAGCAGCTTAGATGCATTCAAACTAGCATGTACTTTAGGATTGAATGCACCATGTGCTAACATCTACAGGAATCTGACAAGACCATAGACAGAAGATGATCATCAAAAAATTATAGTGAAACAACTTGTCATTCCAAACCATTTTTTACCTTCTTTTTTGTAGCACAGAAGAGAGAAAGTTATACAGGTATATACAGTTGAGACAAGCTTTGGAGCTTCCGTGTTATTTAATATTTAATTATGTTATTATACTATAACATGTATAAAATATATTAATTTATTTCAAATTAAATGATTTTTTTTCATTATTGAAATTAATATTTATATTGTTTTAAGATATAATTAAAGAATTTAATTTAATTCAATATAAATGTAAAATTGTGGTGGTGTAAACTGCGATTAAGTAATTGTTAATGCTATTAATGCAATATGTATGTGAAGGAATCCAAATGCCTTGTGCATGTAGCCCAAAACATAAAAATATAATTGTAAACATAACTATATCTCAAATTAGTTTAATCATATTAATTAATTTAACTTGATTAAATTCATACATAAAACATTTTTTATTATTCACATAGAACTATTATTTATATGATTTTTTTTTTTAAATTATTGTCAAAAATGCAATTTAATTTTAAATTGTAGTGGCGTTCAGCTGCAATCGTCTCATAAATATGATCACTTCATGACTTCAAAGCGGAATAAGCTGCAAAAAACAATTTTTTTAAAGATATTATTTACATTATTTATTATTTTTAATTATTATTAAAACTGTAAAAATTCTGGTTGTGTTCAAATGCACTCATTAATATGATCACTTCATAGTAGAAAAGGCTACAAAATAAGCTGTATACTGCCTAGCTAAATGACACATCGCCACTTCCACAAAAGTGTGGTGTGACCTTCTCCTGCCAAGACCAACAAAAGCTTGCAGCAGGAACGACCTCGCCATAGCAGGACCGGGTCTTGTGTCTCTATCATGAGGTTTTCATTGTTCTCTGACTAGACTCTTCAGCTAGCAGGGGATCGGAATAGTGACAGTGCACACAGTGCACAGCAGACCCGCCATCTGTTGCCCTTGACTGCTGATCCCAGACCAGTTTGATCTATCCTCTCATTATGTTTGGTAAAGCACCGGAGAGAAGCTCTGGTCCTGCGGGAGTACTAATGCACAAATCTGTCCAAACATCTCTGGTGTCTGAGTGTGTCGGCGTTCAGAGTAACAGCGTCTGTGAGTGTTAATAAGACGCTCCGCTGCGGTCACTGGCCGTGTGCAACTAAAGGGACGTGGTTTCATCACTGCCGAGGAGTGTTTTAGAGATGTTTTGTGACAAACAGCTGCACACTTCAGCTCACAGATAATGATTCATGTGGCAGAGGTGGCCGAACCTCTCACAGAACAAAACATTAGAGTGAGAGCTTGAGGAAGATGTCAAAAACTACAGTTTTACAAATTCTGGAGAAAATGTGAGAGGTTTATGTCTCATGGGCATGATGCGGTTACTGGTCTATGACAAACAGCCCAGCTGCAGGACTCTAGGATCTTCTAGTTAAATGATATACTGAAAATTCATTGTAAAATGAAATAACATGAATATGTTTTAATATTATCTTTTGTGACTTCAGTAACAAATACATCAGTAAGTGTCTTGCTGTGAATCAGCTCAAATGATTTTAAATGAATCATTTTAAATTTTAAATCATTATATATTGCTCAAGAAACATTTCTGATAATTATAAATTTTTAAAAAGCATTAATTTATGTTTTAAGTATAATTTTATTGACCCAAATAATATTGAATATTGTCAAAAGAATAAAAAATATTAAAGAAATGTTAAATCGTTTTAGATATTTCGCTCAGTTCTACCTCAAATGCTGCAGGACTGAAGTTTATTACTTAGTGTTAGAACTCTAACGATGAGCAACAGTAATAGTGACGCTTGTCTTAGCAAACAACACTAATGAGACGAAACGAGAGGAAACGAGATGGGAAGTGTGATTGTGGAAGGGAGGAAGTGGTTCTAAAGGGCTCGCTGTTGGCTCATCAGGACTGATAGAAGTGAGCTGTTGAATCATCTTGTCAGGTCTGGACAGGAGAGGAACACTGCAGGTGTCTAGCTCCACAAATTAAACACACACACACACACACACACACACACACACACACACACACACACACACACACACACACACACACACACACACACACGCACACACACACACACATTGCCCCAGGGACCGACCTCGGCTTCAGCCTGTCGCAGGTAACAGCGATGACTCTTCTGACACAAGTCTATCTCTGACTCTCTTCCCTTTTTCCCTCTACAAACATCAACACCATCTCTGCTGGTAATTGCTGACAGCTCTGACGCTCTCACAGAGAAAAGAAGAGAAAAATATACTCTGAGAAAAAAAGAGAAAGCAAAAAATACACCTAAAAGAGCAATGGAAAAGTGTGAAAAAGACAAACGAGATGACGAGAAAATCTTTGCACAGATTCATCATCCAAACAGATCATATGCTGTCAAAATAAAATGCATATGATCAAATTACAACATTTTCCATGGTGTTTATTACCAGTTTCAGTTGGGTTTTTTGCTGCTTTTGACTCATGTTTAATGTTAATATATCTTTATTAAATAAGCATGCATGAACAGCACCAAAAGCCATAATTACCTCTAGGATTTTCTTTGAGGGCTATTCATGAAAATCTCAACAGCAAAAGCTACTTGCTTCTTATCAAGTTTTAATTGAGACGGTTGACAGTACAATTTAGTTTCTATGCATTTTGTGCTTTGTTGTCAATTGTGTATATAATAAATTATTATTTAAAAAAAAATATTTTTTATTAAACTTTATCATTATGAGGCAACAAGATTATGTGACAAAACTACATTATCATTCAGTGCTACAGCACGACAATAAACTACATTAATTAAATACATCTCTCTATCTCTCTTTTAATACACTGGAAAAAACATTTAGTTTAGAATAAATTTTCACTTAAAAAAATCCCAGTACATTTGACAAATAATCACAAATAATCTGCAATAAATTAAAGATGAAATTTTGAAGTAGAAAATTTTTATTTTTAACGTATATTAACATGTCTATTTAACTCCTCATTTAAATCATTTTTAATAATTTATGAACTCATAAGTATACCAAACATATAGAAAAGAGATGCTCTACCAATAAAAGAGGAGGTGCAACCATATAAATTTCACTCACCAAGGCACATGTGGTGTGGTGATGTGACAACAAAAGTGACTTAAAACAAACAAATAAATAAATAAATCATGTAAATAGGGAAAAGATGCAACACTGACACATACTGCTTTACTGCTTTCCTCCGGGTAACTATAAATGTGGAAATTGCACTCAATGTCAATACACCAAGAGGTTGAAATATTTTTCACATCCCAGAACAGGCAAAAACATATTAATAAAAGATGTCATGACTTGTAATTCATGTAACATTATTTATGCTATATGCTGTCCATGAGGAATGTTGTACGTTGGTGAAACATCAAGAGAATTAAGAACCTGTATATTCAAGCATTGCAGTGCCATAAGATGTGGGGACGTTAGTAACACGGTAGCACAACATTTCAAAGAGTATTCACATTCTGTTTGTGAGGTTTTTTTTTTATTTTGGCATTGAACAAGTTCACTCAGTAGGTCAGGGAGGGGATATTGATGTAAAACATAGATCCAGGGAAACTTTTTGGGTTTTTACTTTAGATATATTTATCCTAAAGTACTTGAAATTGAAGAAGTGAATTATGGTAAGTTTCATTGATTTTTCCCCCTTATTAAACTCTTTTTTACTCGCTCTCTTTTTCCTTTTTTATTTATTTATTTTTTTTCTCCCTCTCTCTCTTTTTTTTGATACTTTTAGTAGAGTAGCACACCTGTTGCTGATTGTAAGAGTGCATAAAGCAGAATATGTCAGTGTTGTTCTTGATGTCTAAAGAAGACCTTGACTATGGCCGAAACATCATCTGTTTCTTAACTAATAAAGTTTGAATTCTAAAAGTCAGTGTTGCACCTTTTCTCTATTTACATGAACTTATAAGTAGTCAGAATTTCCCATGCAAACCCCTAGAGGTACATGATGGAACTGCAAGGGGGAAATATGACACATTAGTATAAATATTACATTTGAAATTAATTTTTAAATTACATTTATATGTATATTACACAAAAGAAAAATCCTGTTCTTAATTATGTTTTATTTTCTAACAAAAATGTAAAAAATCTTGAAACAAGATGCATCTACTTGAAAAGCAATATTGCATTAAATTGGCAGATTTTTTTTTTTTTTTTTTTTTATGTTTTAAGTATAAACAAGTTTAAAACAAATGAAAAAATCCACCAGTGTAGTTAAACAAAATACTCTTAAATTCAAGATGCAATCCATAAAAAAAGTTATTATAAAGTGTTGCTTCTCAAGTAAGTTTATCTCATTTTAAAGACATTTAGATATTTGGAAACTAGTCAAAAAAGACTAATTAAAAAACTCAACCTAAGTTTAGGTCATATTCAACAAATCCAATCAATCTGATCTGTTTTGCATGTGTTCATCTCTGAATACGTCCATGCTTATATTTTATGGTTTTATTTGTGCACTGATGTCAGCTTCTTCACTGGCACGTGTCAGCAGATTAAGTCTCAGTGAGCGGCGGCTCTATTAAGCTTTTAAAAGCACCAATTTTTAGTGTGTACGTGTGTGTGTGTGTGTACGAGGGTAAACGGCACATTTTGTAATAAGTCTGGCACTTCAAAAGGACTGTTTGAACCCCGTGGAATGGCCTCGCCTCACTTCCATTTGTAGTCTAACAATATCACCTTTTTTGTGCTGAGATGAGGACGGAGCCTGACAGCCCAGGCGAGAACACACGGCCACAGAGATTTAGGATCAAATGGCTAAAAAATGAAGCCAATAAGGAATAAAGTTGCTGATTGAAATGTATTCAATACACTTAGCAAATCAAGCAATTCAATAGTCAGGCTGAAAAACAAACCAGCAAGAGCCAAATGTGCTAAATATATATGGAAATTGTAGTAAGAACTCTATATTATTCTATTTCCAAGCCAAAAAAGCAGCATTGAATGAATTTAGCTTAAAATGTTCAATAATATTTTGTTTAAATGCTGACTTGAACAGGCTAAACAGGTAAATTACAGTTTTGGGTTTTAGACATGTTTACATGCATTTTTACCAATTTAACATTTTTTATTTCCTCTAACAAACAAGTACTGTGGTGGTATCATGGTAAAGTGTTGGTATCAGATGGTAATATCATGGTACTTTGATATATTCCATGATGAATTTCGTCAATTACATTTTTAAACTTTATTGCCCCCAAAAATCCACGGTGTAAAATTAATGGTTTTCAATGAATATAATGTTTATCGTATTACAGTAAATCTCATTAAAAACATTTCTAAATCTAAATCTAAAAGAAAATGAAAACAATGACAGATAGATAGATTTACTGCACTGTTGTCCCTGACTGTATGAGTCGTGATGCACGAGCACAGCACAGATAAATACAGTTTGATGTCATGCATCTCATGCATCATTCAGGTTTAATGTGCTCAGACTTAGCAGCGGTATCCAACCTCTCCATTCCAAACCATGACACAGTTACTAGAGATTTATTGACTAATTAATCAGGATTAACTAACTAATAGGATTTGTTCAAGATAACATCTAACAATAAAGATATGGGGAAGGTAAAACTGCTGTGTATAACCTAGATATGAAGAAACTGTGAGCTCCAGCGCTGGCTGAAGAGATAACAGAAGATAACTTTACACCAGTGTCAGCGGCTCAGATTGTTCGCTTCTGTTTGAGGTTTAGCTAATTCACTCTGAAGCACCAGTTAGATATTTTCTCCAAGCTTTTGACTGCTCAAATCACTAAAATGCAAGAGCTGAAGGTAAGCTTAAATGTGCACTAAGTAATATTTTGTTTATGTTTTGTGGTTATATGTATTACAAGACGTTAATTGATGGACTGGACTGGAGTGGATTTCTTGTGGATTATTGTGATGTTTTGATCAGCTTTTTAGACTCTCATTCTGACGGCACCCATTCACTTTAGAGCATCCATTGGTGAGCAAGTGATGGAATGCTACATTTCTCCAAATCTGATGAAGAAACAAACTCATCTAGATCTTGGATGGCCTGAGGGTGAGTTCATTTTCATTTTCAAGTGAACTATTCCTTAATTGATTTTATCTGGTTAGTACTTGGTTGGATGGATGTTCCTGGTCTTAATTTGTACAATTTATCAGTGCACCCATTATTCCAAAGGAAAAAAACAGTTTGGCTTCATAATCTTTCATCAAAACCAACTAACTTGCTCTGTCTCTAAAACAACATCACCAACGACTTCTTCTCCAAGCGTCTGTCATATAAAGATCCAATCAATTCTGGATGGATAAAATCCTGTCCTACCTTTTTTTTTTCCCACAGTTGATTATCCCGTTTCACTTTTTGGAATGACGTCACATTATGGAATGTTATGGGAATTCTAAATCCATTTAGAATTCTAATTCCACAGGATTCCCACATCATTTCTAATAAAGTGAAGTTTGGACTCGTGTGACGTCCTGTCCAGCTGTACTTGTCTACCTTTCATCTGATTAATTATTATGCATGCCGTCACTGGTTTCCTGGTTATTTCACAAGCAATAACGAACAGGCATTCTAGAACACGGACACACACAAACACAGACAGAATCAAATCAAAGGGAGACATCACAGAGACAACATTCTGCTTACAGAGGACGCACACAATGAAACAAAGATAAAAAACAAATCAAAGGATCAATGACGTGATGCTCATTTTCTTTGTTTTGTGTCCAGAATCTAATAACTTATTCAAAATGATGAAAAAAAAAAAACAGAATTCAGTATAACGTTTTTATGATTAATAAGATTAATTTTTGTTAAAATAAGTGGTAATGCAGAAAAAAGTCTTTAAATAGTGATATTTTTGTAAAAAATAACTAAAAATAAACCTGCAAAATCAAAATCTTAAAAATAAAAAAATGAAGCAGTTTTGTTTTTGTAATTATATAATTTATAAAAATTGCTATTAATATTTCCTTGCACAAACACAGAGAACATTTATTAACACACACACACACACACACACACACACACACACACACACACACACACACACACACACACACACACAGTACTGTACATATATATATATATATATATATATATATATATATATATATATATATATATATATATATATATATATATATATGAGCTTCACTCATAAATACTATAAAAAGTATCAAGCTACAAAATTCTGATGCAAATGCTGTTCTGTTTCACCAGCAGATGAATGCAAATAGTGCATTTTAAACTATTCTAAACTCATCTACTTTTTAAACCATTTTCCCTTTTCATTTTCTCAGACATCATATTTGTCATTGATCCATAAATGGAAATACACCACAAACAGAAACAATGTGAACTTACAGTCTATGGAACTTTTCTTACAAGAGAAGTCCAAGATCATGAAAAACACATGAATACATACAGCCACACGTCACAGTGTTTTGCATGAACACACGCATGTGACACGCACAACGGCAGCCCGTCTCTCACCTTTCTTGAGTGGACAGGTGGTGTTGACCACTGGAGAAAAATGCACACAACACACACAACTTCAGAACATAATCATCTACAACATTCATCAAAAACACACACCAAAAACAAAACAATTATTATGGAAATTAAAGTGATTACAAAATAATATCACATCAATCATATCTAGTAAATGTGTTGAACGAATAGATCACCCAAAAATTTAAGTTTGCTGAAAATGTACTCACTCTCAGGCCATGCAAGATGTAGATGAGTTTGTTTCATGGGAACAGATTTGGAGACATTTAGCATTACATCAGTTGCTCACCAATGGATCCTCTGCACTGAATGGGTGCCGTCAGAATAAAAGCTCACAGAGAGTTTGCAGACTGGAGTGGTGTGGATTACTTGTGGATTATTGTGATGTTTTTATCAGCTGTTTGGACTCTCATTCTGACGGCACCCATTCACTGCAGAAGATCCACTACTGAGCAACTGATGCAATGCTACATGTCTTCAAATCTGACGAAACAAACTCATCAACATCTTGAATGGCCTGAGAGTGAGCACATTTTCATTTTTGGGTGTACTATTCCTTTAACTGTACCCAAATTACAAATGCCAACAGTGTTAAATAACAAAAATATCAGCATGGTTGCATGTACAGAATGAAAATATTTGATAATTGAAACAGTTTAAGATGATTTATGCACATTAATGAGTAATCACCCAGCCTTATTTATCATTAATCTCATGGCACACATTCACTCAATGGCTAGAGCTCACCAAGACAGAAATATAACATCACTCGCATGTGTGTTTATGATTTTTGAAACAAGCAATTGTGCATATTTGCTTTGTCCAGCATGTGCGAAAACCCCCATGACAGGAACCTGCACTGGAAACCATCTAACATTTCAATGGGATAAATCAGCAAATTCAGTGTCAGTTTCTTTCTTTGCTATGTCACAGATTACTCAGCCACTATCGGGTACAGCTATACGTAAAGAAACAATATTTTTTAACCTTTTGACGATATTCAACATAAACTGATATTCAACATATTTATGGTACAAATTATTTTATTTAAATCAGAGGAACCATAATCTGCACCAAACAGCCCTTGTTGTCAGAAAGATTAAAAATATGTAACGCAAGAAGTAAAACTGATTGAAACAATGTACCTACATATGTTGTTTACTAAACATTTTAAAATAAAATGCTAAACGGGACTCTGTGATTAGATAAATAAATTGCTCAATTGGCATTACATAACATTTAATTAAAACAGTGTTGTAAAAAAAAACTATTAAGAATTGTTAGCAATAATTAAAATAAATTTGGGATAAAAATAAAACATTAATATTAGATTTAAAACTTACATTTAGATTTAGACTTTAAATAAAAAAAAAAAAAAACTTACACTGAAATTAAAAATGTTTCCTTGGCAACTAACTGAAATAAATTAAAGTTGAAGTACTAAAATGACTAAAACTATAACTGAAATAAAAATATGTAAAAAACAAAACAACAACAACAAAAAACCCACATAAATGACAAGCACATAACATCATTACTAAAACTAAAATGCTTACTGAAATACATGAGTTTAAATTGCTAAAATAAAAACAGTTAAGTAGAATTATAAAACACCAAAACAATTAATAAACATACACATAAACTTAAGCTAAAATAAAAAAATAAAAAATAATAATAATAATTCAAAATATTAATATATGCAACAACCGTATATTAAAAACAATCTTGAACTGAATAAGTAAAAAAATATTATTTTTTGGAAATTAATTAGTAAGTACAAAACTAGCTTGCTTATATGGTCTTTATGAAACTTAATTAATCAAATAAAAATGCTAGAAATCATAATTAACAAGTTTACAAAATTCATTGTGATAAATGAAATGTCATCAAAATCACCACTAATATTTTAAATACTCAGTATATCACCCAGTCCTCCACACAAACACACATTCAAACCCTCACGTGACAGTGAGCTGAACTTTCACATGATCATCAGTGGCAGTGATTCAGAAGTGCTTTAGCTCAGAGTTCCTCAGCTCCTGTCAGTGAGGTCCTTCAGATCCTCCGTCCCTCCTGCAGCACGGCCCGACCATTCTCAATATTCACTAAGGTCTTTGAGGTAATCAAGCGGCTCTCAGAAGCCCAGCTTATCTTCACAGTCCCGGTCTCTGCTCTCATTCTCTCGTTTGCTCCGGAAGCAGCAGGTAATGACAAAAGAACTGTCTCTGCTGCACATGTGAATGAACTCAAGCACTCTGACGGTGACAGGGGACTTTCTTTGTGCCGTCACACAATGAAGTGCTGTTTTTGCCTTAAAGACTGCCAATGCATGGCAAACACATTATAACCCTGCCGCCATTTTCGGAGATGACACATGTGAACTCCGGTTGAAGTGTGTGATTGCGCTTCTAGTCCTAGCATAAACTCATGCTGCGTCTGAGCCAGAAAAGGACATGTCCGTTGTGGAGAGGTGTGTTATTACTGTACTAGAGTTTCACCTGGTGAACGATAAAACAGGTGAAAAAAAAAAAAAAAAAAAAACTCCCAAAGACTTACACTGAAGAAGCGAATCAAGCAGAGCACCACAGATGGGGAGACTTCTCTGATGTATACTAATAAACAGCCACTTAGCAACCACCCAGAACACCCTAGCAACCAGGTAGCAAATAAAGATTGTGCATCATTCTGAATTTAAAATCCTTTAAATTCCAAATCAGTTTCTGAACAATAAATAGGCAAACAGGATAAAGAATTGCAATTTGAATGTAACGAATTAAATGACTGCAATGAATCAAAAGACAAACCTGAAACAAACAAACAAAAAAAATGTCAGTTGAAGACTATTTTGAATTATGGTTTGTATTATGTGAATATCCCAGATGAATAAAGTATCTATCGACTGACTTTTTTTTTGTTTTTGGAAACCTTATAAAATATTTAAAGGCCTTACAGACAGAGAAATCTAAAACAATACAATGATAGATTTTTTGATTGTAGATAGCATTTGACTGTAGAGCTTGTCAAAGGCTTATGGATCTCAGGAGAGTGAAGTGATCAGACTGACAGCTCAATATTCCACTGGTCAGTCATGTGACACGTTTGATTGGTCAGTAGAGGATAGACTAGTGCCTTGTATTGATTATTTCTACAGACAGTGTGTGTGTGTGTGTGTGTGTGTGTGTGTGTGTGTGTGTGTGTGTGTGTGTGTGTGCTTGAGACAGAATAGGCACTCATGCTGAATAAAACATGAAACTGAAGAAGAGAGGCTGATGTGACAGATGTGTTGGTGAACATGTGCACACACACACACACACACACACACACACACACACACACACACACACACACACACACACACACACACACACACACACACACACACACACACACACACACACAGACTCAGAGGGTTGCAGGACAGCATGGGAATTAGTTGTTCTAAAGCTGCAGTTCAGAGTCCTTTTAAATGCCTTTAATCCATCTGATTGGACACTAAAACCAGCTTCTAACATGATCCAACACACGCTTCATCAATCACTCCAATCATCACGAACTGAGACCCTCACAGGATACTGGATACCAAACTGCCAGCAACAACACTAATAAAATGTGCCAAAATGAACCAGATTTTCATATTATTCCTTTAATGTAAGTTTTCAGTAAGCATGTATCTGGGATCTTTTTAATGAATAATTTCAATTAATTAAAATATAAATAATAAATCATATAAAACTGGTATATAAATGTCACATTGGCAACTAATTGATAATTCAAGTTTAAACACTAAAATGGATAACTGGAAATAAATTAAAAATTAAACTAAAACTAAACTTAAATAATATATTAAAGTTATTATAATAATAATAATAATAATATAATAAATTAAACATAACAACAACAACAACAACAAAAACAAAAACACAAAAATTAAAAGAAAATTAAGATTAAAATAAAAATGTAAAAAATAAATCTTTGAAAAATCTGTCTTAATGTTATCATTTGGAAACAACAATAGCATATAAATAATAAGACATATAACATTAAAAACCCCCACTAAAAAAAGTCCAGCACTGAAAAAAATTGGTGAAACAATTTTCACTCAGAAAACACAAGTAACACACTTAATTAAACATGAAATTTCTAACATAGAAATATTCTATTTACTACTTCGAAATGTATATTTTTTTACATTGTATATGGAGTGCTCGACACACACACACACACACACACACACACACACACACACACACACACACACACACACACACACACACACACACACACACACACACAAAATGCTCCACTGTGCATTTTATTTGCACTACATCTAGTGACAAATTGGAAGGGCATCAAGTTGTTGAGGCTGGAGAGCCGGAGTGATCCATCAGAATAGTCCTGAAATGCAAACACTCGGAGCAGCGGTGGATTACATAAATCTTCCTCAGAGCCGAGCGCAACAGACACACAGAGAGAGCAAGTGTGTTAACCTCCGACAGACACACAGTGCTGCATCACAATCACACAGGTGAACTCATGCACAAACACACACGTGACATCCTGAGGGGCGTTTTCAGAACTCGTCCTCATCACAAACTAAA
The DNA here is from genome assembly GCF_018340385.1 of Cyprinus carpio. Taxonomy (NCBI): domain Eukaryota; kingdom Metazoa; phylum Chordata; class Actinopteri; order Cypriniformes; family Cyprinidae; genus Cyprinus; species Cyprinus carpio. The sequence goes on along the minus strand of NC_056577.1, from coordinate 33,361,891 downwards.
TATGGATAAAACTGCTCGAAACACGGCTTGTGTCTAGATGGTAAAAATAGTGCTGGAAAACACTCACAAGATTCATATTTGCTGCTACCAAGGTCTTAAGGTTAATGGAAGGTTAAAATGATCATGCATACGGTTGCAAAAACAAATTAAGACAAAAGACAAAAAACAATGTGTTGTAAACATTTTTTTTCTGCGATAGACTGCGATAGAGCAGCAATTCATCTGTATATGTAATATTACAGAGCAAGGATTATCATCTAGACAAAACAAACACACGGCTGATCAAACAGTCAGAGCATTTTAGTGTCTTATAATACTATTCTCTGTTTCAAAATCCAAATAAATACATACAGTATATGTCACTGCACCAAAATATTTATACACTAAAAATACCATGGTATTACCATGTTATTTGGATTAGGAATCTTGCAAATACCTTGTTATTTTAACACTATCACTTACAAAAAAAGTTCTGTGGTAATACCATGTTACAGGGATGGAATCAGACAGTAATTCCATGGTATTTTAATACACTACTGTTCAAACATTAATAAACAATAAATCCTAAATTTTTAAATAAATGTTGTTTTGAAATTTCTATTCATCAAAGAATCCTGAAAAAAATGTATCACAATCAATTAAATTCAAAATGAATTCAAATAGAAAACATTTTAAATTGCAATAATATTTTACATTATTTTTGTTTTTACTGTATTTTTGATTAAATAAATGCAGCTTTGGTGAGCAGAAGAGACTCTCAAATACATAAAAAACGCTAGTGTATAAACCATGGTACAGAATAATTATAATATTCATATTTACATGGCACTCCCAAGTATTTAAAAGAATGCTATATTACTACGGTACGCCTCAAAAAACATGGTAATAATTCTGTCTGATTTCAGTACCATGTATATCAAAGTACAACAACATTGCCATCACTGTACTGCCACAGAACTGCGTTGCGAAGGCGTTGTGATGGAATTCAACATCAGAGTGTTGTGTAATGGCGTATCTGGGGCAGAATTCACCACTTCCACCCAGACGTTGCATAAGATGTCTCCACATCGCCGCACTCCGCTTCAACTGCGGGATCAAGCAGCTCAGATCGTCTAAAGCCATTCACTGCGGCGCAGACAAAGCTTTCACTTCCATCATTTATTGACGTACTTCATTAAATTTGCTCTGTTTAATTAGTCTTTTATTGGGCGCTGTGTGTTTTTAAGTGCCAGTGGAGCAAGGTTTTGAACAATGAAGCATCCTCGTGTCCTGGGTAAGTTTCTTGAGCAGCAAAGCAGCATATTAGAATGATTTTTGAAGGATCATGTGACACTGAAGACTGGAGTAATGATGCTGAAAATACGGCCTTTCATCACAGAAATAAATTACAATTTAAAATATATAAACACGGAAAACAGTTAATTTAAATTTCAAAATATTACTCAATTTTACAGTATTTGTGATCAAATAAATGCAGCCTTGGTGAGCAGAAGAGACTTCTTTCAAAACATTAAAAAATCTTTTAAACTGATATAATGCATGGCACTGAATGATAATCATATTCATATTTACATGAAACAACAAACGTGTTCTGACCTCCTCCTAAACATCTGCTCTTTTGAACAGTCTATCTTTAAAGGTTATTCTTTTGGTAATATGATGAAGGCTATTGTCTTCCAGGGAGGCAATTGAAAACTACCCGACGACACTTCACCTGACCTCATCAATTCTAGTGTTTTTAATCAAATGCATCTGTGTGAATCCCTGCTGCTTTTTATTTGTTTTCCTTCTCAAATGTTGTTGTTTTTCCTCTTATATATTTCATGAACCGAGTGTCAAAGTTTAAAGTATATGCAGCGCTGGAAGAGATGTTCACTGAGCCGTTGCATTTTGGCTCTTAAATGTAATAAAAAACCTCGATATCTGAGATTTCACAGACAGTCGAGCCTCACAATAAACCCAAAAAACACAGATTGCTTGTTAGTATTCTGTCATGCAACAATGACTGAAAGAAATGCTAAATATTAGATATTGCACTTTGATGTGTAATGCATTTGTGATGCATTGATGGAGAGACCTGAAGTTTAAGACTCTTTTCATGTAATACTGAAATAAACCACCTATACTGAAAAAAAATTAAATAATAATAATTCACCCAGACATTGCTAGTAAATCTTACAAATAATGACTAAAAACACTAACACATTGACGTAGAAAGACTAAAATAGTATTCTCTTGTGAAACACACTCCAAAAACACTATAGCAACGGGCTAAGAATCACATAAAACACCTTAGAAACAATGTAGCAACATATTGCATGAGTAAAAAAAAAATAATAATTAAATGATGCACTGCATTGTTTGTGTTTGCAGCAGGTATTATTTGTTTTTAATTTGTTGCTTTTGTTTGAATATACAGACTAAGAGCTTCTCAAGGGTTAATTTGCACCACCTGATTGTTTAGGGTTAACTGGAAAATATGATTTTTCTTGATGTGAATGTCTTCATCAAAGGTGCCCTACAGAGGAAACTCAATTAACATGTTCAAGGCACTCGCCCAGTTTCTCCTGTAAGTCTTGGCTAAAATTACACTGCTAAATGCAAGACTTGGCCTAATGAGTGTCCAGAGCCTAAATGAATAACTGCTGATTAATTACGCTTCAGTCACTCATCGGAACGATTCCAGGGAATGAGTGTGATTTTTAGCTGATCAACAAACACTAAGATAATTGGAATCTGTTTTACAAGAAAATATTTTTTTTTTCTTCAATTTCTTGATTTCTTTTCATTCAAGTGTCAAGCTGTTTCTTTGTAATTCTCTGTGAAATTTTCTAGCAGTTGCTAAGTGAAAATTGTTTCAGAGTAAACTGTACACCAATTTTTACACCAAATACTAAATAATGAAACAACGACTTAGAGAAGAAAAACCACAAATGAGATCTCTTTAATACCTGAATTGTTTCTCCTAGACAATAATGGAGTTAATTGGACACGTCTCCTGCTTTTCAGATGTTTCTCCACACCTTTTTTATGTTGAATTAAAGCTATTCTTTCGAAGTATTTATTGATGTATAGATTAGAACTTTCTTAATACACATTCTTAACATCCATTTTTGCATTTCATTCTAAATAATAATGTCTTTATTATATTTCATCTAAATGGAATAACCTTCAAAACAACTTCAAGAATCCCTCGTATTTTTCTTTCGTGCATGTAACATCCACTTTTCAATTCCTTATAAATAAAATCTTCTATTTATTCTCACTGAATATCCAATATCCAAAATACAGAAGTAAAATGGGCTGCAAACAGATCTTGAAAACCGAATAAACGACTCTGAAATCAATATGCAATCAAAAACTGCAAGTGTGTACTTATAATAAACAAAATGTTATTGTGCATTGGATGCTAATATAGTTAACGTTACCATTATCTTTATAGTTTTCATTCTAGCACAGGCCTTTATTGTTATCAATTTTTGTGCATGCTATTCCAAACAAGGACATTTTTGTCTTTATCTTTCATCGCGCCCTTCATTTATTGTCACTGAATATCATGTTTCACTCAGGCATACATGATATTATACATGTAAAATGGGTTGCAAACTTCCAAATATTTACTGATGCATAGGTTAGAAATGAATATATGAATTAGAAGTCATCATGAAATCAAAATGTACTTTCTTAATATGCATTTCTGCTCTTATTATTATCAATTTTTGTTCATTTCATTCTAAATGAGAACATTTTGTCTTTATTATCTTTCATCTAAATGGAATATCCTCCAAAACAACTGTAACATGCACTTTTCAGCTCCCTAAAAATAAAATGAAGTGCTGCCCTTCCATTTATTCTCACTAAATATCCTGTTTCACCCTGAAATAAGTCACATTACAGAAAATGGGTTGCAAACAGATCTAGAAAACCAAATATACTGTATGACTTTGAAGTCAATATGCAATCAAAAGCTACAAGTGTGCACTTATAATTAACAAAATGTCATTGTGCATTGGATGCTAATATAGTTATCGCTATCATTATCTTTATAGTTTTCATTTTTGCTGTGCACAGGCCTTTATTGTTATCAATTTTGGTGCATGCTATTCCAAACAAGGACATTTTTGTCTTTATCTTCCATCACACCCTCCATTTATTGTCACTGAATATCATGTTTCACCCAGACATACATCACATTATACAAGTAAAATGGGTTTCAAACACCTTTTCATGCTGAATTGAAGCTATTCTTTCTAAATATTTACTGATGCATAGATTAGAAATGAATATACGAATTCAACATGAAATCAAAATGTACTTTCTTAATATGCATTTATGTTCTTATTGTTATCCATTTTTGTGCATTTCATTCTAAATGAGAACATTTTGTCTTTATTATCTTTCATCTAAATGGAATAACCTCCAAAACAACTGTAACATGCACTTTTCAGCTCCCTAAAAATAAAATCAAGTCCCACCCTTCCATTTATTCTCACTTAATATCAATTTTAACTCTGAAAAAAAAAAAAAAAATCACATTATAGAAGTAAAATGGGTTGCAAACAGATCTAGGAAACCAAATATATGACTTTGAAGTCAATATGAAATCAAAATTTGAACATAAACCAGTGGGCGATAAATCTGTAAGTGCGCAATTATAATAAACAGAACAACTTTTTTTTTTGTGTTTTTGTGTTTTTGTGGATGTTTTTATATTTTTTCGTCGTCATTATCTTTATCGTTTTTGCCGTGAACAGGCCTTTATTTTTTATAAATTTTTGTGCATGTTATTCCAGTTAAGAACTTTTTATTTCTTTATGATCTTTCATCTAAATGTAATAACATGCTCCGCCCCCCAAAAATCTTCAAGAATCCCTCTTAGTTTTTATACAGGCATGTAACATCCACTTTCCACACCTTCCATTTATTCTCACTGAATGTCCTGTTTCCTTCAGAAATACGTCATCTTGCATAGAAGTAAAATGGGTTGCAAACAGCTTTTGATGTTGACTTGAAGCTCAGAGTTGCTTTCTTTTTCGCAGTGGTTATGTGCTTTGGGATGTGAACACAGTTATAACTGCGATGGGTCAGGAACTATTTACAGGAATGCTTTTGTTCGGTTAAGTGCTTCAATGCTTAGCGGTCTTGTACCAAAATCCTTGAAGCGTATGTTATAAATGGCATGTCAAAGGGCAGATGACTAGATGTAAATTTAGACCCAATGATGCAGAGTTTCAAACACAACACGGATCAGATCCTGTACTACGTTGCCTCACCATGGAAGCCTGCAGCCTGACCTACTTAATGCATTGACGTTTGCTAGCATTAGGGGGATCTGGCAACCACGCAACATAACTCTCTCTCTCTCTCTACTTTTCTGTTTTTCTCACTGTCTGTCTCACATCCGATGGGGCCAAGTCTGCCCACAAGACACCGCTGCCTCTAGCACAGACCTTTCATGCAGTCAAATGTTCACACGGGGATTTACGCATGTATTTTCATGTCATAATGTTTTTTAATGTGATTTAAAATTCAAGCATGTTTTAAAAGTATCAGGATCTTATAAAGTGTATGGATAATATAAAATGCATGAAATTTCTTACTAGTCTAACTTTTTTTTCTATTTTTTTTATGTTTTAATAGATTACAGCTATATTACAAAACTATGACAAAGGACACATTTGTACATCATCTGAAGCAAACATCAGTGGTGTTTGCATGTGCCAAACTCATCTTTGCTATGCTACACAGGTGCTAGTACACTTCTAGATGGTTCCTAGGCTGTTCTAAGTAGTTTTTGGTTCATATGCTGTTCTAAGTATATTTTTTGGTCATATAACAAAAGGATCTGATATGTTAAACAAAGACAAAAGGCTAGCAATCTACAACATAAATCATATAACTCTTAAAATCATACAACGAGTTTTTGCAGCGTATCGAAAGTTTAAGAATAATAGAGCTATACGAAAACTTTTATTTTTACCCAATTCCCCATTTTTCCCCAAATTTTGTGCTTTCCGTTTAATTTTTTCCGTATTTTCTTTTAATGGTTAAATTGAATTTTAATAATCCAAAAATAATTTCTAATCACATGAAAATATTAACAATTTCATAATTTATTATATATATATTTTACAATAATAGTGTAAAAATAACTGTTTTATTTCAGTTTAATTCAATTAAAGCAAATTAATTTGCTCCCAAATTCTGTTTTCCATTTTTATTTTTCAATTGTTTAATTAAACTGATTTAATAATCAAAAAGGATATTTAATCAGCTGAATTCATAAAACAATTTAATAATTTATTCAGATTTAACAATAACAGTGCCCTATGAAGAGAGCTTTATTTATTTTTAAGAAATACTGTATTTTCTGTGTTGTCTAATTTTTCTGGATTCTGGGTTTTATTATTTAATACAAATTTATTACCAAAAATAAATAAATAAATAAATAAAAATAAAATAAAAAATAAAAATTGAAATACAATAAATGCATAAAACTAAATAAAGAGTAAAAGTGGAAAAAAAAGCAATTCTGTTTTCCATTTAAATTTTTTTCTGGAATAAAAAAGAATGTCTAATCATTTGAATTCATAACATTTTAACAAAAACTTTAAAATAGCGCCCTATGAAAAACATTAAACATCAGTGACACTCTGTGTTTTCAGCAATTTTACATTTTTATGACTGGATTCTGTGTTTTCTGCATTGCAGAAATCACAGGGGCCTAGACTAAGGATGTAGGCAGCTGAGACAGAGCGCTACCCACAATTTCCAAAGAGCACAGTGTGGGCCTCAGGCCGGGTCAGGTAGAGCTAATGTACACACACACTGACACGTGTGAGAACACGCACAGTCATACTGGAGAATATTCTAACCTCATGTGATCCATGTACATCAGAGCCTCGGGCCACATCTCAATCATTACCTCAACCTGGCTTGCTGTACATATATGACTACAGATTATACAACATACACAGCACATTTCGAGTGAATGTGTCCCGCTTAATTAACACTCATTTTTATCACAGATAAGCATGCATGAGCCCCACGTTGGGTGCCTCGTCTCAATTATATTCTCATTATTCTGAGCTTTCTGGATCATTGCGCATTAAAGAAGCAATCAGAGCGATATCAGCCCTTAAAAGCTGGCTGTGAATCCTCTGATGTCGGATCTGACAGGTCGCTTCTCCTCGGACTCGGCACGCGAGGAACAACAGATGGTCATCATTAACGTCTGCCGCGCTTCAAGGTCATCTGCAGTCATTCAGGAGGTAAAGTGGGCATGATTTCGCATGTCTTCACCACCTGCCTTAACGCTAGAGTAAGACCACTTAATGGATGGTTTTTAAGTAGTCACTGCATGCTTGTCGCAATGCATTTGTTAGTGCATAATATACTGAAAACATTACACCAAAAGTGAACGTACGGTGTACTACTTCCGATTTTTCAAGTGTGAATCTGTGCATGCTTATCCACTAGGCTATTATTTCCCACATCAGAAGGTAATACTGACTCGAGATATACCATGGGATCAATATACATGGTAATTATATTAAACCAAAGCACTTTTTTGATAGTAAAACATAAATAATATTCCAAAGACACTCACTACAAAAAGTACAGAGGAAGTACCACGGTACAATGATGGTGCATATTTATTATGGTACTCTTATACCATCAAAAAAAACAAAAAAAAAAACAAGGTTATGCCACAGTAAATATCCAAAAAAAAAAAAAACATGGTAATACAGTGGTACTTTTTTTCTTTCCTTTTTTTTTTTTTTTATAAGTGACAGTCATTGATCAGTTGTTGTTTGTAAACTGACTGGTTTTTATATTCACGTACCATGGTATTTCCACTGTTGACTGACTTTTTCACTTATACAGGTAACTATGAAGTGGTTTTTCAATGCATGAATCTAAATGTGTAGTACTAATGAATTTAGCTACATGATAATGTTTATAGGCAAATGCAAAGAGTATGCAACTAGGAGGTCTGCAGTATCAAGATGCATTTTCACATAGCATGTTCAAATACTGGTATAGTATAACAAGTGCATATACTTTTGAGTGTATAGTGATAACCAATAGTTACAAACATGCATTTAGTGCACAGTATAAGTATGTGAATTAGGCTGAATATTATGCCTAAATATGGATTTAAAATGATCTGAGTCTTGAGACTGAAAACATTTTCAAAACATCCTACACAGTCCAAAAAGAGCAAAATGGGGAAAACTGAATGCTAACAGAGAGCTTTCCCCAGGTATTATAGACATCCTTGTCTTGTTTTAATTGAGTGAGGGGGTGAAAATAAACTAAATAATTACCCTTTTATCATCATCATTTGAGCTCATGGGCAAACTAATGATGCAATGTATGAACCCTTTAAATGGCATTTCTGACAAATTATTAGTGAGAATCTCTGACAGATCGGGTGTCTCGAGCAGAGCGAGCACTTAAAGTGTGAATTGATAAAAACAGCAGGTAAGGAGGAATGCAGAGTCATGTTGCCATGGCAACTGCCTGCACATGAAGACAAAGGCTATACCTCTTCACGAGCGAGAAGGCGGTCGGAGGCGATGAGGGCTGACACGCAAACACAAATACATGCTCGCTTGCCAGCGCAGAGTTCATACGTTTGCCAATCCACCTCACCAAACATTCACACTGTAGTGAGGGTTTGCGGCACACATTACATTTCTATCAACAGTGTGTATTGCAGATATGTTCCATATTTCCAAGCGCAAACAACTTTGATGTTTGTGAAGGTGTTCAAAGGTTTATAAAACTTGCCAAGAACATGTTTAGACCGTATTTTACAGTCAAAGCAAAAATAATAAAAAAATATTCTGCTTAAAGAAGGGCCATATTAAATTTTCTGCAATTTTACATTATTTTCATAATTAAGCACATTTTCCCCCAAATTGTCATTAATGCATTTATAAATATGAAAACAATATACTATTTAAATGGTAAATTATCGATGCATCATAATATTTGTTGTACTGTTTTTAATCTGATTTAAATTAAAACTTTTTTTACAGTAATCCAAATCTAAGGAGAATCATTGAGAATAATATTAATTAAATGAAAATGATTAATTATATAATTAATTGACGTAATGAGGATATGGAAAGTAAAAATGTGTAATACAATCTTAATGGTCCTCAAATAGGCTTTATTTTTTTAAGCAAAATATGACCCTTTGCTTTTGACTTTGAGGTGAGCTTTAATTCGGACATGTTTTCATAATCGTTAACTAGTCTTCTTAGCTGATTGTTTGAGACTAATATGCCTCCATTTATATTCAGGGTAGTCACTGATGAAAATTCAGTGTCAGTTTAACAAAATGTATCGATATGTTTAGACTGCACAATCCTGATCTGAAACCAGCTTTTCTCCCAGGAAATATTCAGTCATGTAGTAGAGAAGCGACTGAACATTCAGTCAAGACACAAATGCTTTTTTCATACTGAGCAGCTCAATGGACAGACCTCCTCATCTCTCCAGCCTCTCTCTCCACACCTGGATTAATGATGACAGCCCATGAAATGAGCTCCGGGCCACGGGTGCGTGGAGGTCAGAAACAGCACGAGATCAGATTAGACTCTGACCAGCCAAGCTGATCTACAACCTCCTTCATCTACTCAAACCCACACCTGAAACATTACAAGAGATACGGCAGAATTCCTCTCAGCTAACCCTTATGTACTGTATCATACTGCTGCTGTATTATGACACCTTAATGGTATCATACAGTAACACTGCGATATAACATGGTGCCAATATACATGGTAATTGTATTACACCATAGTACTATTTTGGTAGTGAAACACACATGATATTCCAAAGAGAACCAATATAAAAAGTACTACAGAAGTACCATGGTATTTATGGATATACTTTGGCATACCTATTAAACACCATTCAAAGATACAAGCTCTTACTATGCTTTACCATCACTGTACCATGGTACACCACAACAGTACGTTTTTAAAGATAGTTTTAACATGGTACTTTCATAGTTTTTTAGACATTTACCATAATTGTACCATGGCATCTTTGAATGCACTTTGGCATACATATAAAATACTATTTAAAGAACCAAAGTTTTATTATCACATGGTATACTAACACTATATGTCATTAATCATGCCAAAAAACATGGCATTTCCATGGTACATGCCACAAAAACATTAAATGTTCCAAAAAGGGGTACTTTATGTATGTAACATGAACATTTTTCATTCTCATTGTTTGTTAACCTTAATTATTTGTATATTGATATAACAATAGATAACAGATACTTCAAAGAAAAAACACTATATAATACACTATTTACACAATATACAATATATAAAAGTTAAATATAAAATTTTTGGGAACATTTACCATAGTAGTACCACAGTATTTTTGGATGCACTTTGCCAAACATACTAAATACCATTCAAAAAAACAAACATGGTATAGCACCACAGTACATATTTTACCATGCCAAAAACAAAAAAAAACAAAAATTACAAATGTAGCATGTACAAAAAAAAAACCAAAAAAAAAAACAACAAAAAAAAAAACACAATGTAAGTTTTCATGGGTAAACTATCAATAATCTTCTACAGTTTTACATACTAACAGTCTTCTGCAGCTGTAAAAATACACATCTGTTTACAAACTCAACAGCAGATCGGCTCCGGGAACAGTATTATTTGCATTTGGTGAAAATGCTGTGGGATTTGGAGGCGTTATGTAGGATCAGAGCGACGGGCAGGTGGGGATCAGATGTGCTTGCAGAACTAAAGGGATTAGTGACCACTACAGAACAGATCTGTTTGATGTTGACACTCTCTCCCAGAGCCGCTACAGACACAAGACCTGCTCGCGCCACACACGGACAACACAATCAAGCCAAATATATAAGCTGAAAACGTGAATGCGAGTGCTGCTGGCCTGTGCAAACTCACCGATATGATGCTACAATCTTTCAAGTAGTTGCCAGGGTGTTCTGGGTGGTTGCTAGGTGCTGGTTTTTAAGTCTCTGATTTGGGTGCCTCCTTCAATGCACGTCTGTGGGATTTTTCTCACCTGTTCTAATGTCCAGCAGGTGAAATGGTGCATCTGCCTGCAAATTGAACTTTAACACTTAGTTTTAGAGGTCTGAACCCATTACAAAGTATTATGGAGAGTTCAAGTCATGTCAGAAAGATCATATTTACAGGCTGAATGCACATGAACGCACCACAAATTTGTAATTACGAGTGGAAAACTCTGAACTTTCTTGTGCGTCAGTGAGAAAAGATGTTGGATACAATAAATGCAGCTTCTGTCTTGACAGTAACTTTGTTGAAATTACTGAAAAAAAAAATCTCTTTTACAATAAAACTAGGTTGCATGTACAAAATACAGCAGTATTGTACAATTATAATACATTGTATAACAATTAAATTTACAGCACCTTCATAAATTAAATAAAAACATAAAAAAACACTGATGCACACTACATTTTTCATAATTTTGTAGAAGTAGAGTTTAAAAATCTTTTTGTAAAATAAATAAATAATAATAAAAAAAATAAAATAAAGGTACACCAGCCTTTTGCGCCAACCAAATGACTTTAACACACCCGACATTTTAATTACAACTTCCCAGTTGTAGTAAGTAAGGACCAGACCCCAGCATTTAGTCTTGAATGTGTGAAATCTTCCAGCAGGCCTGGACTGCGAGATCAGAGATCTGGCCAGCGTAATAAGAGAAGATAGCTGGATGTTGTAGTCTGAGGATAAACCGGTAGAAATGATCCCTTATCTGGAAGACTGTGATAGGATTCCCGGCGGTTTGGGATGCATCCAAACTGCTTGAGTGTAAGTGAATTTAAAGCTCAATGTGTCAGTATGACGTGCTCTAGTGCAGTTTCTCTTTAAAACGGGGTTTGTGGAGTAAACATCAGCTGTCCTTACTGCAGAGCTAAATTAGGAGTGTATTTACGTAATTCTGCACAGTTACACCGCATAATATCATTGGACTTTATAATAGCTTTCACTTCAATAGATTCTATAATGCTATGCATACAAGTAGTTAATGCACATTCCAAAACAGAAATGTTCTGAAACTCTGAATCATATATATTCACTTGTGAAAGTCTGTAACTGATTTGTTAATCATCATCCATTAAGACCAAAAATGGCCTTTGGTTTGTGTCTATGTCTTGATTTATTTTATCACACACAACTAATTCCAACAAGCTAAAGGTGATCAATACTTCAAGCACAGGTCAGGCAAGTATTTTTATTACTTCCCAGACCACTGTCTATTTACTTTTATTCATTTTGCAAATGCTTTTATCCAAAGAAATTTGCAAATCCAAAGATTTCACAAGTTCATGCATGTTCTGGGATTCAAACCTGAGATTTCACCATTGCCAGCATCATATTCTACCTCCTGAGATACAATAACAACAGTGTTTGTATTGCACAAAATATCTGGTTCTTGGATCAACACATCATGATCTGGACCTCGAGTGGTCTAGTTTCGGTGTGGCTTATTCATAAATGTCATTATTAAAGAATGAACGTTTAACAAAACTATTTGAAAGAAACATAAGTATGACTTCATTTGATATCTACCATTCAAAAGTTTGGGGTCAGTAAGATTTTTTAAGAGAAGTTAATATTTTTAACGGATGCATTAAATTGATCAAAAGTAAAGACATTTTAAATATCTTTCAAATAAATGCTGTTGTTTAGAACTTTCTATTAGGGATGTAACGATTAACCGCGAGATGGTTGAAAATCGATTAAAATATGTGACGATTCAAATCGGTTGAGATGCTAAACAAATCGCGATTCAGTCAGGGGTAGGAGTTTATATGAATGTATATCTGAGGGGAACTTACTGTCTTTAGAAGAGTTTAGATGGTATTTTTTCTTTTCATCTCGCCTCTGTATAATGCATATTAAAGTTCATAAGTGCAGCGCTGATTTGTTTACAGCAGTAACCAAGGAAACGCTTTAAGCGCCACCTGCTGGCCGAGAGTGAATCTGCGTCTCGTTCAGCTCGTCTGCTGTTTCTGTTTCATGCAGATATTTTTTATGTATAGTTTCACAAAACCAAAGTCAAATCACTCTGTTTTCGCTTCAAATTTCTAAATTATACAATCTAATTTCGATGAAAAACTGCTTGTGTTGCATGTATGCAGCATCTTTGTTTGGATCATGATTAAAATGAAGTGGTTGCCTCTAATTTTAAATGGAAAGCGCACAGACAAAGCCTTATTTTGTTTATATGAAGAGATTTATTTTATTTGTATTACTTATTTATTTGATTTGGGGCTTGTTTTAAAATTTCAGTTTAGTTTTGTTATTTACATTTACATTTTATTTAAATTTTGATATTTAGCAGACGCTTTTATCCAAAGCGACTTACAAATGAGGGCATTAGAAGCAATCAAAACCAACAAAAGAGCAATAATATGCAAATGCTATATTAGTATATTATTATAGTGATATATTTCAATTTCACAAAGAAACGTGCAGCATTTTGTCCAAGCAATAATAAAAGGTCACAATTAATTTATAATTTGTCTTAAATCTCATTTTGTAAATAAAAAATATCATGAATCAAATCGAATCATGAAATCAAAATCGTCAATCATGAGTTGAGTGAATCCTTACATCCCTTATTAGCGGCGTTTTGGATGGATTATTTGAATGCATTCGCTTACTGGATCATTGGAATGAATGATTTAATTGAGTTTATTGGTTTTGGATTGTTTGATTGCAAACAGAGAAGCAAAATAAGGTTTTTGCGTTAAATTATTTTAACGCGTTAAGGATTGTAAAATTCATCGCATGCATTAACACGTTGACAGCCCTAATATACACACACACACACACACACACACACACACACACACACACACACACACACACACACACACACACACACACATACATATATTGTACTAGAAATGAACTGAAAATCCGGAATGGGATGATGCTTGATTCTTAGTAGATTCTTGTTTGATTCCATTAGAATTCATTCTAAATTATGATACAATTTCATTAGCATTCCTTTGGGATTTTTGGTCATGGGGTTCCTTATATCAGCTTCTCAGCCGGGGATTCACATACAGACAGGTACCAGTATGCTAGTCCTAGTGTTAGCGGAGAGCACTTTCACCCTCTTAAAACATGAAAACAGAGAAGTGTGACAGAAGACTGGGCCCCGCTTTAGAGGACAGACAGCGAGTGATGGCTTCTTTTCTCTGAATGTGAATTACAGCTTCACGTGTCACTCAAACTCAACCAAGGACATCATGAGAGAGAAAGAACGCATATTCCTGCTCCTTCCCTCCAGCCTCACTCAACATGATGGTTTTAAGTATTTTAAACATAAAGGAAAGAGGAGGAAGGAGTAAAGGAGGAAAGAGAGTCTTTGAAACATGACGGGGCTCCCACAGGGCCCCACAATCACATCTGCTCACGCATTCGAGTAGATGCAATCATTTCACGAATATAATCGCTGCAGCCTGGTAGATTTCTTAATGCTGCTCTAATACAGTGATGACAAATCACATATTTACAATCTCCAGTGCTTCAGAGTTAACTAGAACTTGACTGGCATTTTACAACATGTGAGAGAATTCAAATCTCACGCGGAAAATCCCTGTATATTTTGATTTGCTTGTCAACTTCCTGGCAAGTTATGAAAGACTTGAGACACTGTTTGTGTATAAAATATGCCAACCCGGATTATTCACACACACCATTAGCTTTTACTGTAAGCGCTCCGACAAATGAAGAGATTTAGAGAAGTCTCATTTATTCAACAGCCACATCTGAGAAACAGAGAGAGTGTTATCATGCACAGGAAGAAATCTCAAATCCAATCGGCCAGAAAATAAACACAAAAATATTCCAAACATGTTTCGTCAAATTAAACTTACAGAAGCTGACTGGAAAGAAAGAAAAAGTTATGTATATACAAACACAATATAATATTAAATAATATAAAATGAATATGTAATATAAATTTAAAATATATAATATAAAAGTCTATTTGATATATACTGATTAATTTAAATATCAGTTGTTTCTTTGTCTTCGGGCAATATTATATCCTAGATTTACTATATTTAATTTTATATGGGCAGATTTAATTTTATATGAAACCTAAATTATATTGGATAATATATTACCATGCCATTTTAAACAAAAAAATTCATACTAAAAATATAAATTCAATACTTTTTTAATCAAAATATTAATTATATAAATACTCATACAGCAAGGTATGTTTATTAATGTCCAACCTACTTCATTGAAATAAAAAAAAATAATTTAATTTATAAATATATATGTGTTTTTATTTTATATATAATATAATATAGAGAAATTTTATACAAATAAATATACATTAATAATGAAATTAAATACATAATAAAATAAATCATTTTACTTTGTTTAGAATTATTCTCTGAATTATACAGTATATCATTTCCATGTTCTTTTTTCAAAAGTTAGCGCCAACAGTGCTCTACACGACTCTACATATAAATATATATCCATCTCTAAAAGTTAAGCCCTGCTCCCTCATTAGGCTCCTTGTAAAGCATGTGTGTGGCGTAATGGAGAGTTGGGCATCAGTTGGAGGCAGGCCGAGTTTGATCCCTCTCTCTCATGCTGGCCAATTACCCAGCATTCCTTTAATTCTCCTCCAGTAGCTCCATATATCCCTCCCGTCCGTCTGTCATCCAGCTGTCCCCATACAGCACCAAATACAAACTCCTCTTATGGATTTAGACGGGATTATTTTTGACTCCTGCTGTGGGAGGACACCCACTCCAGACTGAAGACATCTCGAGTGACGTTTTCCCGTCCATTACACATCTCTCAGAGGCCGAAGAGTAGCCGGTTGTATTCTGATGGATTCATGCATTTGGGGACTAACTAACTAAAATAACAGTATGATCAGACACTTTAATGATGGCACTGTATGAATTACAATAGCGTTTTTAAATGACATGTATTCAAATTTAGTATGCTAACATGTATGCAACATGCATGTAAGCTAAATTGAGCTGATGTATATGCAAAGCAACAAAAACATAAAAGTTAACAGCCCGATAAATTGACAGTAACTTTAAACATAATAAAACTAAATAATTAATAAATAACTAAATTATAAAACAGAATATGAATGAATATTTGAATAAATAATACTCAAGGAACTGTGTAGCCCAGTGTTGTTTTTGAACAACATTTAAATTTACTAAAACTATTACAACTGTTTTTAGTAACTGAAATTAAGCTGAAATAAAATATAAACATTTGTTGCAAAAACAAAACAAACAAACAAAAAACAAACAAACAAACAAAAAAACATTTTTTTTCTTTTTTTAAAGTTACTTTGGCAATTAATTTAAATAAATACATTTAAGTTGAAGTGCTAAAACTGCTAAAATGGAAATAAATGTAAATTAAAGCAAAAAAAAAAAAAACACTAACACAAAACCACATAAAATAGTCAAATTTAATCTAAATAAGTGAATATATGAATGAATGACACCCCTAGAAACCACACAGAACAGTTATAATTGTTAATTGAAATTACAACTGTTTTCAGTAACTGATACAAAGCTGAAATAAAATCTAAATATAAGATGAAAAACTGAAATAAAAGTTGAATTGAAAAGTTCAAAAACTAAAATTACTGAAGTGAAAGGCTGAAGTGCTAAAATGACTTTAACTGAAATTAAAGTTAATTAAAGCTAAATAAATATATAAAAAAGTAAAACTAATATAAAAACACAAAAATAGTAAAACTTAACCTAAATAAATGAATATATGAATAACATCTTAGAAACCACACAGAAAAGCGTTATTAATGTTAATTGAAAATAAAAATGTTTTTTCAGTAACTGAAATAAAGCTGTGATAAAATACATACACTGAAACAAAAATAAAAACTAAATAAAAAAATAAGAAGGGGATAAAAATACTAAAACTTAATCTAAAAAATGGAATATATGAATTAATACATGCATCTCTACTTTAAAATATACAGGCAGTACTGTAGTCAGATCATATACAGTATGTGCAAAGTGCATGTTTGGAAGTCTATGTTGGATGGCAGCTCAAATTCATGAGATGTGGAAATGTAACAGCCGAACTGACTGGGAAAGAGGCGAAGGAGGGCGCAGGGAAGACAATGTTTTCCACTGCATCACTAAACAAGGTTAGCTGAGAGACCCGCTGGCGTCCATCCAGTGATGGGTAACCATGGAAATGAATATTAGCTCGATCTGAGGAGACGCAAATCATTCTTGGAAGTGCATGTTCACCCACAAATGATGGAGGTGGATCGGTTTAGTGTCATTAGGGTGCTTTCTAAGGCTGCATAAGCAAAAATCAAATAAAATACACAAATCCTGCAGAATTACATTGGAGAAACTTACAAGGAGGGACCAAAATCATATATAGGCCTACTGTTAGTGTGGAGATCAACTGTTGATGCAGGTTTTTTTAAATGTCCAATGTGTAACTGATCATCAGAAACAATTTTTAATTCCCATTTTAATTCTGCGTCTTTGTTATATAAATTATTACTATTTATGCAAAGTATTTTTGCCCAAATTTCACCCAAAAATGAAAATCTGCTGTTAACTTACTCATCCTCAGGCCATACAAGACGAATGTGACTGTGACGAGTGGAGCGGGGCCAAGAGCCGTGGGAGCGGAGCGAGGCCGGTGAAATAAACGATAATGAGCGACACCTGTGCCACTCATCACAGTGACTTTTTCTTGAATACAACAGTAAAGAAGGTTTTTAGCAGAAACTGTGGTCCTTGGTGATTCATAAAATGCAAATCAGCGGGTGCCCATTTTTGAACACAAAATTAATACCTGTGGCTCATGGGGATATATTGAGGTCTTATGAAGCGAAACGACTGGTTTGTGCAAGAAACGGAACATTATTTACTGTAATCCAGAGCCTCATCCAATAAGGGAAATCTGATTCTTTTCTGTAAACTGGTTCTTTCGGACAGTTCGTTTCAATGAAATGGTACAATTCACTAGTTCATTTACATAATCATGCAGACATAACATATACACAACTACATTATTAAAGCACCCAATAATGATGTGAAACGTGGATGTTTTACCTGTCTAAAGCATATAAAGTGAATAAACTAGTCTTGTGAATGTTGGAGGAACTGAATGAGTTCATTTATCATAGGTTCAGATACACCACTATTTTGGCTCAATTCGAGTCGGAGTGACTGTCAGGCATCTAAAAGTGAGTTTGTGAGTAACTTGTAGATCTGTGCTGCCCGAGCAGCGAACTGATTCAGACGATTCAGTCCGATTTGATAAACTAGTTCACCTTAAAACAATTGGTTCAAAAGAATGATTAATTCGTGAAATGGACATCACTCCGGCTCGTTTGCCTGAGGCTCTGGATTACAGGTAATAATGCTGTATATAATGTCCAGTTTCTTGCACAGACTTCGTAAGACCTCAATATATCGTCAGGAGCCAGGGGTATTAATTTTGTGTTCCTTGATATGCTTTTTTTATTCTTAAAGACAGGTAG
This sequence comes from Cyprinus carpio, assembly GCF_018340385.1. Lineage (NCBI taxonomy): Eukaryota > Metazoa > Chordata > Actinopteri > Cypriniformes > Cyprinidae > Cyprinus > Cyprinus carpio. The sequence continues at coordinate 33,343,297 of NC_056577.1, read as the reverse complement.
CTGCTGACTTGCATTTTATGAATCACTAAGGACTGCGGTTTCATCTTCTTTACTCTTCTATTGAAGGAAAAAGTCACCTACATCTTGGATAGCCTGAGGGTGAAATTTCATTTTTGGGTGAACTATCCTTTTAAATAAATACTATAATACAGAATAATACAAACATAACACTGGCATATAGCAGCACCCTGGAATGCATCACAGCTGTGCGTTTTGCACAAACAAGTAAATTTTCTTCAGAATATTGGTAGTTTATTGCTGTTGTCATGATCCACCTGAAGGCACATGGTGGATCAAGCTGACTTCAGGTTTTATTAAATTGGCCCAGTTCAGTCCTGAATTGCAACAGCTCACATCCTCAGACCACAACAGGCTCTCCAAAACCCTTCAGATGTCCTAATGCTACTTGCAAGCGAACAGGAAACTTGTTTGGACCCCAAAACCCAGTATGATTCGACAACAACAGTCTAATGCAACTCAACTTTCTTCAAACGAGCATTTCTGGACTGGTTTGCTAGATTTCTATCAGACGGAGGAAGAGGCCGAGAGAGAAGTGTGGGTGTTTGTCATAAAGTATCATTACAGAACCCTAGAATCGGGCTACGCGGAACATTAAATGACATCTGCGTGTTACACAACTGTACCAAACACTTTTCGTTCTGCTGTTGTAGTGATGAGAGTGAATCATATCATGTAACATTGAAATGGAAAAGGTTCAGCTCATTTGCTGGAGCCTCTTGATTAGATGCTCTGTGGACAGCAGAGAGAAATAAAGCTGGATGGAGCTGGAAACACCTGCACGCAAGCACTACATAGCCACCAGAGCAGATTCTGAGCACATTAAAGTTCATGAAGTCTACAGGGGTCTGCATTTCAGGGAAAGACAGATCCTACCTGCTTTTACATGGTTTCTATCGGGTCCAGGCTGGTCTTTAGTTCATTACCTGCTAAGAATGTTTGAGCAAAAATACATGTTTCAAAATGCTAGACTGGTGAAGTCAATCAGTCAATCAATCAATCAATCAATCAATTAATCAATCAACTAATATTATAATATTATATTATACATTATTACATATTTATATTTCAGAAAGCCTGATCTGGTAAAATACAGGTTTAAAAATGGTAGATTGGTGGAAAACCTCAGTCCAGGCCATATTTCACCCAAAAAAATAAAGATAATAATGATATTATATTTTTCCCCTAAAATAATAATAATAATAAATATAAATAAAATATAATTTACAAATAATAATATTTGTAATTTTGTGTTAAATGTGTTGTTGCTGTATTGTTTTTTTTTTTTTTACTAATGGACCTTGAGTCTGTAAATAAAACTTGAAGAAGAAGAAGATTTAACACCAGCCACAAACCAGCTACCATATTCCAAAAACCAGCTAAAAACCTTACCAACAGAGCTGAGAAATGTTGACATTCCCATTACTCAAGAGCTGATGGATAGCGTCACAACAGCACTTCCTGTGCAGCACGTGAAGGGAAGTGAAAAAGTGAAAAGTGAAAGTGAAAGTGACGTGACATTCAGCCAAGTATGGTGACCCATACTCAGAATTAGTGCTCTGCATTTAACCCATCCGAAGTGCACACACACAGAGCAGTGAACACACACACACACTGTGAACACACACCCGGAGCAGTGGGCAGCCATTTTATGCTGCGGCGCCCGGGGAGCAGTTGGGGGTTCGATGCCTTGCTCAAGGGCACCTAAGTCGTGGTATTGAAGGTGGAGAGAGAACTGTACATGCACTCCCCCCACCCACAATTCCTGCCGGCCCGAGACTCGAACTCACAACCCTTCGATTGGGAGTCCGACTCTCTAACCATTAGGCCACGACTCCCCCACGACTCCCAGCACTACATCGCAGTGATGTCATTTATTATTTAGCCTTTCCGGCCACTTGTTTATTCACAGTCCTTGTCGACCACCTCATTATTTCACTTCTAGCCATCTTACTTCCGCTCTATTCAGTTTGAAATGAGTCTCCTGCACTCTTGAGAAAACACACGCACTTGTCTTGGCCTTGATGGTGAGCAATGCAGTCGGTCGCTCCATGCGACAGCGGTAACTATGGCGATAACACCAAGGAGAACTGCAAAACATCTCTCCTACACACTCGCACCTACAGCCTGCAGTTCTGTAAACACACCAGAAATTAAATCACAAAAACATGTCCATTTCACCCTAAAACCTCAGGAAAGAAACAAAAAAATTAAATTTTGCATTAATGAAACAAATCCTATTTTAAAGACATTATGATTTTTTGGTTTGTTTTTTGGCATTACTTTCATGACAATTAAGCCAAAAAAATTCTCCCCAAAATAGTCATTATCTTAACATTCAGACATTAACTATATTCCCACTGACTCACATTACTGTAATACTATATTTTTTTACTGTATTAGATGAAAAAATGCTGCTATTTTGCATTTAAATACAAAGACATTGCAACAAATACAATTATGACCAATATTTTACAATTTAAATAATATAACATATGGATAAATGTAGCATTGTCTAACTACAATAATGATATTTTTGTCACATAACAATGAGAATTTAGTGCAGGAATGTGCTGCTATTGTTTAGATTTTGGGGTGAAAAAAACCCCAAACAAAACAAAGCAAAATTTCTCACATTACAGTGGCCAGTCTGTTCATAAGCTTCTTCACAAAATGACAAAAATCCACAATTTCCACTAGAATAAAAAATAAATGTATGGATCATGCATCATAAGGATAAATGTATCAATGTGTAATTACAGTAATGAGGTTTTTGTCACATAACTTTAATGAGATTTTAGTGCAGAAATGTGCTCCAGTTTTCTGCAGGTTTTGAAAATAAAATAAAAATAACATAAAATAGTAAAATAAAATAAAATAACTCACATTACAGTGGTCAGTCTGTCCATAAGCTTCTTAACAAAACGACAAATATTTACAGTTTCCGTTAGAATTGTATTAAATGTTTTGAGGTTGACATAATTACCTCTGAATTAGTATTCATTACCATCACCTTTACTGTAGGGCTCGTTTTTAATTAAAATTAAAATTACTTTTTTCCTTTCAAAGCCATTAGCCATTTGACATGTGGAGTATGCCGTCCTTTTGCTGAAACTAATCACATCATTTTAAATCACATTTAGACACTCACTACAGCAGCTCCAAAACGTATTTTGACACTATTAAAATGTCAGATTGTAACTGCAATATATAGAAAATGCCAAACGAATGCTGCAGGACTGTTTCTCTCACATTTCTTCTGTTAATCAGCTAATGATTTAGTGTCAGGTCACAGCAGAGGAACCACAGGTGAAGAGAATCACATTAACCATGATCAAACAAACACAAATATCTGTCTTCATTTTAACACTAGACCAATTGTTTTAGCATTTCAAACTGGAGGTGCTTTATATCTAATGCAGTGACATTCATACAGTTTAAGCGGTTCATTGCTTATTAAACACCGGGGCTCCTGTGACGCATTAGGAGAATCTCTGCTGAAACAGGCGGCCGCTCACAGCCTTAACTAAACATAATTAAAAACCTTCAGCAGGCATAAAACACTGCAGTGTGAGAATGAGAGAGAGACAAAAGAGAAAGCGGACAGTCATTAACCTCAGAGCAAGGGAAGACAATACAGATAAAAAGAGAGACATTTGGAACCAGAGGGACCTAAAGAAAGACATCAAATCAGTCTTACTGAACTCTGACATTACGATTTTATCACATCCACAATAACAAAACCTCTCTCTGTCATCTATCTTCCATTGAAATATATTTTCAGACCATTGCTGCTATAAATGTGAGGGTTTAATGAGGAATATCTCAGTTACGATACCGTTGACAATGTTAAATGTCTGTTTTGTCATTCAGGACAGTTTACACAATTTCAGTTCAATTAAATGCTGTTCTTTTGAACTTTCTATTCATCAAAGAATCTTTAAAAATCATGATTGCCACAAAAATAACAAGCAGCACAACTGTTTTCAACATTGATAATGCAGCAAATCAACATATTAGAATGATTTCTGAAGGATTATGACACTTAAGTAATGATGCTAAAAATTCAGCTTTGCGTCACAAGGATAAATTAAATTAGTCAAATAGAAAACATATTTTACATTTTATCAAATAAATGCATCCTTGATGAGCATAAGAGAAGTCTTTCAAAAACGTTAAACTTTTGAACAGAAGTATAAAAAAAAACAAGAAATGCGATCCAAAGGAAGCTTCACTATGTGTTATTTAAAGCCTCAAAAGCATCCATATAATGCCTTAAATCACTGTCTAGATTGGCAGCTCACCAGGTTTTGGAACAGAGCTGCAGGCCTTCATAAGACACACGACTGCACCGACTACATCACTGCATGACAACTGAATTAATCATCAGAGTTTACACTGTAAAACAGTGACTGATCGTCCCTGTGTCACTGTACAATACACACATCCACACAGCTGCAGAACCGGGGATCGTGCTGACAAATCACACAATAAACTCTTATCTCTGAAAGACTTACCCACAGCCCTTCTCAGAGCTGCATCCTCTGTCTATTGCTGCCATCCATAAATATATCACCCTGTTGATAAGCATCAAATGCTGCTTCACAGGGGAATGTCAAGTGATGAAAAGAGAAAAGTAATCACTAAAACCAGATTTTTTTGCATTTTATAAACAAAAACAATGATCACTGGAATAACGCTAGGATGGTTGCCAGGGTGTTGCTATGCATTTGCAATGAGTTCAAATCGCTATTTTGTTTTGCTATTGTTAAATATATTTTAAATATACAAATATATTTTTAACCAAAACAAATGCACATAGACTAGTCCAGCTTAACTGAGTGAAATTTAAAATGTAAGAGCTGTATGAGCAGTAGGAGGGGAACAACAAACCTCTGTTACGTCCCCTGAGCGAAAAGCCATAATTATTACAGTGACAGCGATGAAGATTTATATCATGCCAACCTAATAGATTAAATTATAGCACACTAAAAGTCACACATCAGTGAACACTAGCTCAGCGACAGGTCAGGACTCTCTACTGGTGTCCTTTAAGTCTCCGAAAGACACAAATGAAATAAAATGTAGCAAAACAAAATAAGAAATAAGAAATTTGTTAGAAAGTTCAAGCTGTACTAAAATGCATAATCTGTATATATATATATATATATATATATATATATATATATATATATATATATATATATATATATATATATATATATATATATATATAGTTCATCATTTTTATTAATAATTGAGTAATTGAATAATCATCCAATTTTTTTATGAATAATTTTTAAATATTTTTAAAGATTCTACATATTTTTGCACAGTATATATACATACATATTGTGAAATTACCACAATTGAAAAGATATTTTTATACATACATACATATATATATACACTCTTCTAAATAAATTCTTTGTCCATCAAGCCTGGAACAAAGTCTCTTGCAAATAATTAACAGAGCGGCATCCCATGAATATGCCTGAGCGGATGACGCAGATGCATCTGGAGGACGGACGCCTTTCATCTTAGCGTAGTGGGACAGTGAGATGCTCGTCTAAATCTCCTGATAATCCGCCTCAGCTTGTAATGAAAGGGATAAATCAGGACCCTGGACAGCGCCAAGCAGGACTGACTGATATTACCAAAGCCTGCCTGGATTCAGCACCATGGACAGCGCCACATCCACTCGACTTGATCGAACTCTGGGTTTGGGCTTATAGGGCATTATACGACCTAAAAGGTACAAATCTGTGGCAGCAAGAGCAGAAACACTATATGTACACTCGCTATAATCCAACGCTATAGAGGATGACAAAACACAGAAAACCATTTAAAAAATTATATTAAACACAGTCCCCTAATCTTTTTTGTTCCACATAACATGTGTGTGATGTATGTGCTGTGTGAAAAACTGCCTCCTGATATGATCAAAGAGTCAAAACACACTAACAGCTGCTGACACCTGTTAAACACACTGATCAGAAAGTCATGTCTGATGAAAAGAAATTGAATGACATTTCATTGTCCAAGGATGGGAGCAGCAAACGTCACACAAACTGCGCGAAGAACCACAATGATATGGTTACAGCAATGGAGATTTATACAGTGTTGACCTGATAGATGAGATTATACAATCACAGAACTCTTCTACTGCAATCCTTCAGAGTGACATGAAGGAAAAAAATAAATGACATAAAAAATATTTAAAAAATGAAATAAAAGGGAAAGTAATAAAATTTAAATTACAATGTAATTGAATAAAGGAAAAATAAAAATAATTAATATGAAAATAAATAAAATTAAATATAAATTAAAGTAATTAAATAAAAAATAAAATACAAATTAAAAGAAAGAAATCAAAATCAAAAGTAATAAAATAAAATAAAATACAAATAAAATGTACAGGACCATTACAGTATTAATTCACAGCACTTACATGACTCCTTTAAATTGAAAATGGATAAAAATAATATAATAAATAATAATAAAATCACATCTTACAATAATAAGATCATTAATAATAATAATAATAATAATAATAATTATTATTATTATTATTATATAAAACAAAAATAAAAAAAAATCATGTAATTTTTGTACACAGACCATAAACAGCACTTAACAGCAATTACATGCTACCTTAGGATCAGGTTAAAAACAGAGAGACAGGTTAAAACATCATGACGGCATCTACATCTCTACCAGAGGTGTTATGACTTTTTATGACGGTAGTGAGAGGTTTCCCTTCCACCACAGCTTTCTGCATTTTTGTACCATGCTTGAAAACACAAAGGCACACGGTGCGGCTCACTACATGAACACACACAACTATAACTGCCTATTACTATTCCACTCACAGCAGCCATGCAGTAAGACAGGAGAGGACCTGTGGTGGGCAGCAACAGCAGAACCTGCGGCTTGAACCCTCCCTCCCTCCCTCCATCCGTACTGACCATTCCTGTTTCAGCGTGAGTGGGTGTGTGCGAGCGATCGAGCGCGGATGAGAACGTGAGAGATTCCTCCACTCACCCTGGTTGTTGGCGGCTCCCTCTTCTTCCTCGCATTCGGTCAGGTTGTTGACCATCCTGCCTCTCCGAATGCCCTCACTTCCCCAAAACTCTCCTCCACTCAGGGGAGAAAAGCAGAAGGATGGCCAAACGAGGAGATGTGCAAGAAAAAGATGGAGTGATTTGCGCACCTTCCTACCTCTGCCGAGAGCCCAGAGGAAATTACCGGCGGATGGAATGAGAGATGTGTGTTTTTTCTCCTCCGATTCTCTTCTTCTCACGCTCTCCTCTCCTCTCTTGGCTGTAGCGTGACTCCCCCTCTCTCTCTCTTTTGTAGGAGGAGGGTACGACAGCTCAGAGTGGCTGGAGTTTACTGGATGATGGAACACACACACTCTCTCTCTCGCACTCTCTCGCTCATGCACATGGGTATACATGCACACATGCTCTAGTGGCTGACACAATATTCACATAAAATACAGTAAATAAAAAATAAAAATAATAATAACAAATAAATATTTAATATTTTAACAAATAAAATAATATTTCATAATATTAAAATTATAATTAAAATATAATTATAATAATTATAAAATAATATAATAAATAAAATGTAAAAAGTATCTTGTTTTAGTAAGTAAAAATATCTAGGCATCCTGAAAAGAAAATCTTTACGCTAAAATGTTGTTGCTTAGGTGCTCTGAGTGACTTAAGCACATTGTTATTAGGTTGCCAAGGTGCTCTCAAGTCAAGTCACCTTTATTTCTATAGCGCTTTATATAATACAGATTGTGCTAAAGCAGCTTTACAGTGTTAAACAGGAAAAACGTGTGCTGATAATGCAAGAGGACAATAGAAAACAGTCTGTTTATCAGTTAAAGTCAGTTCTTTGTTGATTCAAAAATGTCTAGTGTCTGTGCAGTCAAGTCAACAATGTTCGGTGACAGAAACAACTTTGTTTGGCCTTCCAAAAGAGGACGATATCCGCTTCATCATGCCTGGAGCTGGTCTGTGCTGGTCGCTGAGGAAATACATCAACTTTGCACTGTGGATTGCCGAAATTGGCTTTCACCGTGGACGAAGCGGAGTCCAGCCTGGGGTCATCACATGTGGTTGCCGCAAGCCCAAGTTATGCTCCTTCGTAGAATCCGCCTCAAGGCCGCCTGCCTCTCCTCACTCTAGACCGCGGCTCACTCTAGGCCTCCGGTCTCCGCTCACTCAAGACTGCAGTGTGTGACGCTGTTTTGTTGAGAAAAAGTGAAACTACTTTGTTTGGCCTTCCAAAAAAAGACATGACTAGAAATCAACTTTATATCATGTTTATAATGTTTATGTCTCGTCACCCCGGCCGGACAGGGCATCACAATATGTTAAGGGCCATAACATTTCCGTCACACGCTTGAGGCATTCGGCCAATCACAACACACTGGATAGTTGGCCAATCAGAGCACACCTCGCTTTTCAGAGCGATGAGCCTTGTAAAAATTGATGTGTTTCAGAAGGCGGGGCATAGAGGAGAAACAATAATGTACAGTATATGGAAAATAATGTGTTTTTTTTAACCTTAAGTCGCATAAACACATTTCACTACACCAAATACACAAAATAATGTTATTTTAGCAACATCATATGACCCCTTCAAAGCATGTTGCTGTGTGGTTGTTAAGGTGCTCTGAGCGATTTAAGAATGCTGCCTTGCAGTTGATAGGGTGTTCTGAGTTGGTTTGAACAGTCAAGCCTATACTGGTCTCTAGGTATGGTTTGAGTCCTTCATTCATTGGCGGAAGTTTTTTCATGTAAATGCACACTCCTTTCCTGAGGAATCATTTATCTACTGTAGGCTATTCAAAATCATCTTTCAGCCATTCATGTCACCAAATAAGTGCATTCTGTGCCTGCAAATTTGTTTTGTAAAACACAATCGATGTGATCAGCGGCTCACATCACTGGAGGCTCAGAGCAAACAGAGACGGGAAAGAATAGAGTGGAAAACAGAGATAGAAGTGAACAAGGAAGGGACACAGATGCAAGCTGGAGTCTTTTATCCAAACGCGCCATTCAGATTCTCTTGTGGATCTTCCAGCCGAAAAACAGATGCACAGTTCAGGAGCAAATTCCAGGTATCCTGCAGTTACACAAAATCTATTAGGGGACTGGACTGAATTACGCGGTATGGAAGATGGCAAGAGAAAGAAAAAGGCATTTTGCCACGAGTCACAAAAACAATCCACATGCTTTGAAAGACATTAATGCGTCTACATGAGAAATGGATGCCGCCGGTGCAGACGCAGGGGATTATTTACAATTACTACACACACACACACACACACACACACACACACACACACACACACACACACACACACACACACACACACACACACACACACACACACACACACACACACACACTCCAGTGCTCACAAATGATTTCTACAATGAATCTTCAGGGATCTCCAAAGCTCAGCCGCTCTTATTCTGAAGCGATCTCATATGTCCCATGTATTTGTGTATATGTTGGGTCCTGATGCAACTGAAGTGAGAAAGAGATTGAAACTGAAGCGGTAACAAGATCACCTGGCTTGTTAATCTCAGGTGATTTCAGTTGAGTCATTTTTTATTTTCGAGAGCGGGTAATGGATTCTTATTCATGATGGTTGATTATTTTTTATTTAAGACTATAAATCAAATCAGACTAACAAATGAGTCTCAAATGAACCGGCCCATAATTTAGGCAATGAATCAATTATGAATCAGTTAATCAGTTACTGAATCAATTAAACCCACTTAAAGAACCTCAACTAGTATCAGTAAATATTTATCTTACACTGTATCTATTTGAGCATTGCAATGTGTATTGCAATTCTTTGGGTGCCAAAACAATCAACAACCATTATCAACACTAATATTAACCAATGACAAACACACTAATATTATACAAGCCTTTCATATAAATCTAGAACACTACAATAGTACCTGAGGGAGTACTAGTGGAGATCGACGGCTTGGTAGGAAATCCCCGTCCACACTCCTGCCACTGAGGGTGAGCTGCAACTGGCACCTACTTAGAGGAACTGGAAACTATTTAGAGGAACTTATGGACATTTTTAAAGAGGATTTAATAGTCTGGTTTGGGGAGGTAATAACCAAATCTGATACATCTTCTGCGTCTCCTATGTCTTCTGAGTCTCCACTGGTTCTGCACAGCTCATGTTCCCCTAATTTCCCTCCCAGCCTCCCTCTCCCGACTCCTCTCCTAGAACCAGCCAGTTCCTCAGCCACGCTCCACTGGTTGCTGTCAGTCCCTCAGCTCACCCTCAGTCAGGGCCATCCAGGCGCTATGATTCACCTTGGGCCTTCCAGTCTCCAGCTCTAGGCGTGAGGATCCCCTGTCTCTTCCTCCAGCCTTTGAGTCCCGGACTCCACCTCGGTCCTCCGACCCATCGGCTGTGCCTTTGCTCCTTGCTCCCTCATCTTCACCGTGCCAGTCTTCCCACTAGCTCCACCAGGCTCCCTCGTCCCTCCGGCTCCACCTTGGTCAATCGTCAACCTTCCTCAGCTACGGGATCCCACTCCTCCTGCTTCACGTTGTCCCTCCATCCCTCTGGTTCCATCTGGCTCCTCCTTCCATCCGGTTCCACCATTGTCCTAAGTTGCTCCGGCTCCTCAGGTACTTCCAACTCCACTTCGCTCGCATGAGCCGTCAGCTTCACCTTGGCCCTCCGGACCTTGGGTGTCACCCTGGCTCTCCACCTCTAGTGGCTCCGTCTCCATCAATCGTCCCCAGGGTGTTGTCTGCCAAGTTTCCACCATGGCTCCTCCCTCCTTCGACTCTGCCTTGGGGCCTTGTCCTGGCTGATCTCTGGACCAACACCTGGCTCCTCTGTGGCTCCTACCACTGTCAGCTCCACCTTCTTTTGGTCTCTCCATCCACCTTCTCCCCTGGTTCCCTGTCCTGCATGCCCTCCACATCCTCCTCCAGAGCCCCCTCTTTCCCACCATAGATGGACTCTTTGTGGCACGAGGATGCACCTTCTAGGAGGGGGAGCTGCTCTCACAGTTAGGGACTATTGGTTGTGTTTCTTTCTGTTCCTGTTTTCCTGATTTGCAGCTGATACTCATTCATTAGTCTACTTATTTATACTCCCTGTTCTGTTCAGTCGTTGCCTGGCTATTTTTTGCTTTACCATTGTGTGTGCTACGTTTGCACCTACAATTGTGAAAGGACTCAATTGTGTGTCTCTTCCTTGTGGATTTATAATTAAGCGACTATTTTTGGATAATACTCCTTCGCCATACACTTTAAATAGCACAACACGTGACAGTACAAAACTAACATGTTGAATTAGGCAAGGCAAGGAATTAGTTGTGCACACACACACATACACACACTGAAGGTCTGTCTGATGAGGTTTGCGAGATGCTCTCTGAACGTTGTATGCCTCTCCTTCTAAATTCCATGCCACCATACAAGGCAAGTGACTCGAGCGACTCAGCTGGAATGGGGCTATTTTTGAGCTGAGAGCTGTCAGGAAGACTCTGCTGCATCTGAAATGGTCTGTGACCTGTAAGCACTCAATTACAAAAGCTGTCAGCGCTGGGCTCTCCTGAACACACATCTATGACACATTGGGCTCAGAAACCAAGTGCCTCGGCAGGGATGGAGAGGAAACAGGCACTGTACACAGGAACCGCATCTGATAATGTGTGGCATGTTTTTGCATATGTGTGCAAAGACACCACCATGATTCTGTAGGTGGTTGCCATGGTGTTGCTATGCTGCTGCTAGGATGCTCTGATTGGTAAATACTTTAATTGAAGTCAATGGAATTTCTTCACCTGTTTGATCATCTATGTCAGGGGTTTTTAATCTTGTCAGTTGAACCCGTTTGACATAAATTATTTACTTAAAGTACCCCCTGATATTTTAAGTAAATATTTAAATATTTAATGGCACATTTGCATGTTAAACTTTAAAAAACATTTATTTTGCAGTTTTAAAGTTTCAGTTTATATAGCTATTGTTATAATTACACTACAAATTAATATTAATTTAATTTACAATGTCAGTGTTTTTTTCCACACTATCTTTTTTTAATACAGGTTTTTCCAAAAAGATAATTATTCAATTAAATTCAAATCTGCAGCACCAATTTTGCAATAGCAATAATGATAGCATAATGATGTATGATAGTGTACATTATGCATTTGAAATTGATCAAATATAACTTTATTTAAGGGTCAGTTTAAAACTTCCATATCCACTTTTGCTTTGTGGCAGTTGAAAATAGTGCTTTAATGCCACCAAAGGCAAAAACATCTAAATAATATAAAAAAAATATATGCATGTACATACATTTATATGTATTTATATACATGAATTATAAATAAATAAATAAAATGTATATTTATATACTTATTTATGTAATATATAATTTATAATATATTATTAATTAAATATACTGTAATACTTTTACATAAATACATATAAATACATATTTCATCTATCTATCTATCTATCTATCTATCTATCTATCTATCTATCTATCTATCTATCTATCTATCTATCTATCTATCTATCTATCTATATATACTGTACACACACATTTAAAAATGTTACATTTATATAAAGTGTATATTTATAAATATAATTTATAATGATAATTTATATATCATTAATTAATATAATTATACACATTTATACATATTAATTATACATGTTTAACACACACACACACACACACACACACACACACACACACACACACACACACACACACACACACACACACACACACACACACACCTGCCAGTTCCATATATTTATAATTCTTTATTTACATACATTTAGTAAAAAGTAAATAAATAAATATACTTCATTATTAATAATATAATATAATTATAATATAATATAATATAATATAATATAATATAATATAATATAATATAATATAATATAATATAATATAATATAATATAATATAATATTCCATTCAACTAATGGGCTGGCAGCTCAGGTTGTCATCCGCTAGGCTGCCAGTCAAAATCAATATAAAGTGACACAGCCAATGACATCTATGACAGAATGAGTCAGATAAGCGCAGTGCTCCAGGTGAGTTTGTCTCCCCCCGGGGCCTTAACCAAGCACTGAGGATTGTGGTTCAGTAGTGAGAGCTGTTGTACACAGAGCAGGGCAGGATCAGGTGGCGTCGTCACACCGCTAGGTTGGTTTGGGAGCTGAAGCTCATAGGTGGTATAAACACACACACACACACACACACACACACACACACACACACACACACACACACACACACACACACACACACACACACACACAGTGTGACAGAGCAATGACACAGGGATGTTACATGATGCCGTTTACACACCTGACTGCCCTGCGGTGCTGACTCAGACTCAGAGACCACTTACACAAGGACGTTACAGTGAATAAGATAACAAGACCTCTCGTGTGGGCACATTTATTCATATATAAGCAGACGCAGACAGTCAGCAGACCTTTTTTCCCACACTTTCCACATTGATTTAGGAGAAATATCAGTGGAATTCTAGAAATAACTCTGTAAAGTTTGACATATAAAAATGGACTGCTTGATTTACTTTTATTGGTTTATTTAGAAACAATACTTTAATTAAAATGTGTGTATATTAACAAATAAATGTAAATTATATATATATATATATATATATATATATATATATCTATATATATATATATATATATATATATATATATATATATATATGCCATTTGAAGTGTATATTTATCTATTTATTTATTTAATATGTATTTAATCATTTTTAAAGCTCTTAAAATTGTTTATTTAATTTATATGTATTTATATTTTTGAGGCACTTCTTTTATTTATTATTGAAAACAGTGTTTTAATGCAAAAAAAGTAATATAAAAGTGAACATATATAAAAATTTTCGAAATATTAACATACTTGGTAAGCAAACTGTTATAAAATATAAAGCAATCATAAGCTATTTAAATCCAGTAAATGTCATTATTCTAGCTACTATTTTATCAATATGAGCAAGGTTTTCCAAGCAGAATGACAAAAAGATTTTTCAGAAAACTGTTGATCATGTTAATGATGTGGAGGCTTAAGAAAGTCATGTATCAAGTATTTGGCATTAACTGGTTAAACGTGGCAAATAATAAGAGCAATAATAGTAAAGAACAGTTTGACAAAATCCAGCCATTTTGAAACTGTGATGCTCTACTTTGACCCGCGTCTTTACTCACACCAGAGGTCATTTTATCTTATTTATTAAAACACCCCTGAACATCTATCCATTCCAGTCAAAAGCAACACAAAGCAACATCCGGCCTGAATATACAACCACGAAGCATTGGTGCTCATTAAAGCACTCATCACAGCGCACTGATGCACATGCCGACGAAAAAGACCTCTGTGATTGAAACAACCTTCGCAGCCAATCTTAATTAGCGAGTAACTGACAATAAAAGCTCAGCGTGCGACTCTGGGAGCCATTCTTTCCGGGTTGAGATTCTCTTAAGTCGATGACTAAGCGGTCATATTAGAGCTCAAGGCTGCTCCTTAATGAACACGCTGCCTGACAAACACTCGAAATACCGAAACGATGGGCGGCCATGTCTTGTGAAAATTGAATTAGAGAGCTGAGGAGGAGGGTGAGCTCTTGTGTCCGCGTGCATATGGTGAGGGGGAGTCAATGCCCACCTACCCTTGAGCCACGGCCCTGGGAAATCAAACAAACAAAGTGTGATAAAGCAGGAAACAATCGTCCATCACAGCCCCCGCTATTGCATCTGAGGAATGGAAAGCGCACAGCGTGATAGCTTCTCTCCTAATGACTTTCCTCTTCATTAGATTCATCTGAGCTTCACTCGCTTAGCACTCAAAGTCAGATAATATTTGTGCCCGGAGCACAAACCCCCTTCATTAACCTTTAAAAGGGCTCAGTACGCAATTGCACACACCCTGAGATACTGGCATACGGATGCTGATGTACTGTGAGAAGTTCAATGTGAGAACTGCATCTGATTTGCTGATTTCACTCCAATCTTTCATCTAGCTGTCTGTCTGCTTACTTATCGGTGAGTTTAATTGAATGACGGAGATCAGTCTGCAGCGCAAATAGTTTTTCTCTGAACTGACTGCACTGAAATTGTCCTTCGCTCTCACAAACAAATCTAATCATACTCTTGAGTTGCAGAGGACTGGCGATCTATGCTTGATAAATGTCGGAGAGCCTCATACAGGCATGTGCAAATGCTCTGAACGTGGTAAGGACTCCAATTCATTACTTCCACCTAATACTGAAGAGTTTCCGGCAAATTTATTGCACCCATGCATAATTTATGCCATGAGTAGTCCACTATATTGTTAGTTAAATACTCTCTCTATTTAAAGTCACCATGAAATCAAAATTGAAGTTTTTGGCTATTAGTATGAATATTTTAGCCTTAATGTTATGTTATGCTCCAAAACAATTAAAAAAATTTGCATATAGAAGATATAAGCATTCAAAATGTAGTCTCTCACTTCCGCCAGTATCATTTTGATGACATCACCCTGCACATCAGCTTCTCATCAAAATTTCTGTCCAATCAAAAGCTCTCTAGAATCTGAAGCTTTCCACCCCCTACAATTTAAATAGATGCTGAAGCATGAAAATACACACTTTGCAAACTACACATACTCAGCATGATTATGATAGATATGTATAGGGCTTTACCGAGCTCAACGGCTCTGGATATCAACAAAACGCCATTGGCTATTTAAAAAGGGGGTGGAGCTCCTCAATATGCCCCACCCTGTCTTCCTGTTTCAGTTCACCTCATGACATAGAATAATGCTGCGCATGTCAAGCCACTTCAGTGGACCTTTATATATATATATATATATATATATATATATATATATATATATATAAATAAATGTGTAATTGAATAATAAAAAACAACTGTATGTGTGCATGTGTATGTATATGTCAATTATTTCAAATAAATGAATACATACATATATACACGCACATACACGTATATAATGAAATGTAACATTGTCTATACATATAAATTATGTATATAAATACATTTATTTTAAATAATAAACTATATATACAGTATATATATATATATATATATATATTATATATATATATATATATATATATATATATATATATATATATATATATATATAATAAACTATATTATTTATTTGATATATACATTTGTTTTAAATAGTAAACTATATATATAACTGCCTACAGAAATTGTCCTTTCACAAACAAATCTGACAGGCACGTGCAAGTGTTTCGTATATAGTAATACATTTTCCATGGGTGCATTAAATTGGCAGGACGCTTTTCAGTGTGCCTCAAGGTGGAGGTAGCAATGTGCTATATACTGTATATATTACTATATACTGTGTGTGTGTAGTAATATATACAGTATATAGCATACTGCTACATGTACCTCAACCACTGAAAAGCAGCCTGCATATTTAATGCACCCACGGAAAATTTATGCCATGAATTCTGCAGCTTCATAAACGTGTCTTTCTCCAAAGCAACTCGAGCCGCTCGTGAGAATTACTCTACATTGTAAGATGCAAAGGAGCATGAGAGTACCTGGAGGCGCTGACAGCAAACACAGCTGCTCCAAGTTCAATGAATCTTTTCCCAGGCAAAGCGGTCCAGAGTGAAGCATCATCAAATGAGCACCAGATCCTTTCTTCAGGCCACAGCCTCTCAAAGATATTTAAAGTCCAGATGGAGTGCTATGACACGGCTGCTTTGTGTAGCTATTAAACATGCTTAATCCACTGCGATCAAAATCAAGGTAAACCCAAATTTTTTTCTTCATCTCATGGCAAACAACAAACAGGCATCAGTGCTGAGGAAAAGTTTCTTCCAGGCCTGGCAGTGCAGATAGAAGATGTGTGCTGAGTTTAAAGGTGAACTTGACAGAACTAAAACAAGCTTTTTCTGTCTGAAAAAAAAACAACAAAACAAAAAAAAAAAACCTTTGAGATGCGAGTTGATGAAGGCAGCGTTGGGAATCTGGATGCAACAAGAATCCGATACGTCCTGACAGTTCAGGAAAAGGGAAAAGACTGTGCCGACATCTCAGCGGTCGATTGAAAGTAAGGTACAGATACACAATCTGTAACCAGACAAACTGAACATTTGTTTAGTTTAATGCAATTTATGCTCCACTAGCTGCACCTGACTGAATTACAAAAATAACAATTAATTCCAAACATGTTTTCCAAACACCATGACTGCAATTGTTCAGACAAACACTCTTCACCATCTATCTATCTATGTATGATTAAATACAAATAATAAAAAACAACCAAACTGGCCAATTTTGATTTCATTTTGTCTTTAAGGTTTGTTATTCATTCAGAGAAACCCCCCCCCCCCCCCAAAAAATAAATAAATAAATAAATAAATACAAAAAAAATAAATTGCCATTTAATTACTTTTATCCAACCATACAGACAAGCACTGAAATGTCTGCATCTGTTGATTATTATTTGTTTCTATTTGTGTGAGTTTTCTCCGTCTGGAAGTAGACAACAGTGTGAGTTGACCCACTTTTTCCTCCTACAGAAAAGAGGGCAAGGAAAAGCGTTACTCTAGGAGAAAAACTGAACTGTCAGCGGAGGATCCGGACAAGATCTAATGAACCTGTATTTGCATATGGCATTTGCATGTAGAGTGGTAATAAAGGGCATTTTTGGCCCTGGTTGAGCTCAGGGGGATGTGTAGTCATTATAAGCACTCAGATATCCATACAAATGGGGCTCCTGTTCAGACAAGCAGTCTTACTTGTCGGACACAGGCGTTTTGACCCATCTTTACTCACACGTGCACACAAATCGCACAGAAAATGCATGGAGAGACCCAAAGCAAGCAGCTGTAGGGTGTTCACTTGCATCGGGTTATGACTCCACTCTTGCTCATCTAAACATGTTATTTGCTAATTACACTAAACATCTCTTGAACACTTCTTACCCAGTCGCTCTATGCTTTAGGATGCAATGCAATCAGCTATTTGTACAATTACTGTGTTTGGCTATTTAATTGGAGCCCTATCAAGAATTGTGAAACCTTTTCCCCAAAGGTGCTGGAAAAGAGGGCAAATATCTGTGTCTCACAAACGCAGATGTGGATATATAGGGCAGGGACAAGCTGTTCACAGTGCGTAAGTGTACCGGATCAGACACAGGGACAAATATTATGACAGTAGAGTAAACCAACAGTTTTTTTTGTGACCAGAAGCCACAGTTTTACAGCAAATAAATTGCACAGCAGTGCGAGCAATTAGTATTGAGCTTGGCGGAGTTTATTGGCAGAAAAAAATGACAATTTTGGCTTTGATCAAGGGCTAAAGTGTGGCTAATTAAGACCTTGTAGGGACCTATTTGAATTATTGTAGCAAAATGACCCCAGTCTGAGTAAAACTAATTACACTTACTAAGTAGCATAAAGCAGAACTGCAGTTGATTCTGGTCACTTAATAAAGGAAGGAATTTTCTCATCTGTGTGTAAAATGATCATCTAAATTTGTTTTATGTTTTTTAAAAAAAAGTGGATGTCCAAAAATCAAACAATAAGTTTGCAGAAGGGCACAATGACAATAGGGTCAGTTGGCTGAGACAGAAATGATCATTTAATCCAGGTACTAAACAAGTTATACTGTATTTCATTGGACTTTCCATTTGCAATCACAAATATCTGTAAAGGTTAAGACACAACTCAAACTGACCATCAATCTAAAACCACACTGCAATGGACAAATTCAATAAAAAACACTGAAAATATCACAGGATTTGTAGTCACACGGAGGAATCAATAAAATGAAGATACCCAGAAAATGCTGAAATTGCCCTGAGGACTATTGAACACTTTTTATTCCATACAGTTTATTTGATTTGTCATTTTATCAAGGAGCTTTTAAGTGAGAGAACTTACGAAGATCAAAGAGTAAAGTCACACCTGATGGATATGAACAAATCTGTGATCTTTCAAAAAGCTTGTTCAGTATATTATGTCGTACCAAGAATCTGTGATCGTTTTCATCACATTCTGGAGATGCTGTAATGGTGGCTTGGATGCTGCACATCTGAAACAGGACAGCAGTTACAGTAATGCTTTCATTGCTCAGAGCGACCAAAATGCATTTCAGTATAATTCAGTTTTTAAAACTGTAATTAGATGGTGCGCACACTGAATGATATTGTCCATCGAGAGCAGACAAATACAGGATAATGCAATGGCTGCAATGTATTTGAGCACACGTCCACATGTTTGAACATGTCAGAAACCTCACAAAACTGTGTCACGACAAATCAGCTCAATCAAAACCCACCGGACTCCATCAGGACAGGACCACAGAGTGAAAATTGACTGTTACACAAGGGATCCTGGGGATTTACAGGATGATGCGTCTTGGCAAGTGCAGCGACTGCGAACAACGTCTATGAATCCTGAACATCTAAACAAAATCGAAATGATTTTGGTCTGTTTCTCAAACGATCAGAACCTAGTGGAGGCTGAGCAGTATGAAACAATGCAACATTCACAGTGGGACACTCAAAAAACAATTCAAGATGCTGGATAAATGAAAAAGACGTCCATCTTTTTAAAAACAATTAAAAAAGACAATTTAAAAATGCTAATTTCTGAATGGGGTTTGACTGTGCAACCGGTCTAATAGTCAACACACAGCATTAAAACATAAACCATTTCCTGTTTATTTTTCCTGCTGGATACTCTATGAAAAGACATGAACTCTACACAAATAAAATAAAATAAAAAATATGTGGAGTTCAAAATGTTCATTATAATTTTTCATTACATTACAATTACTTGAATTTGAATATTTTATTTAATACAAAGCATATTAAATATAAGTGAAGTGTCTACTTTAATGGTTTAAATAACTTTTGAGAAAATAAAATTTCTAAATATTCATTCAGCATAAAATATATATTCATGTAAAAATACATAGACATACTTCTTTATTCTAACCTGTACTTATTAAAATATATAAAGAATAAGCAAACATTCTAAATTTTATTGTATATTAAATGATTAAAACTTCTTGCATTTTAAAACTTTCTTAAAATATTCAAATTCAAATGATTATTTGTTTTTATACATACATAAACACACACACACACAGTGCAAGAAATAAGTAACGGTAATGATCACCCATCAAAATCTAACATGCATTTCTGAGGGAAATTGGGTTTGCATGTGCAGAGAGCAGAACGTGTGTCTGCTAGCATGAGCATCTGCTCGGGTCAAACTGCTGTGCAAACAAGGGTAAGAACAAACTCTAATTAAAAGTACATTAATCTAAACTAATTTACCAGCGAGCAGTCCTCATGTGTTATGATATGTCTGTTGTCTCGATATCTTCCCACGACCCTTCAGTCTTGCCTGGCTTGCACTGGCTAAAGTGCAGCTGGAGGAACAGGTACTAATGAGACACGGATGACAAATGTGTAGTTTAGTAAGTTTTGGTAAGTTTTGGATGATTTGTTGAGGGGTTTTGGGATTATTGAATTGTTTGTTTGATTCGTTTGATTCTGTGGATTCTGCAGATTTTTAAAGGGTTTGAAGGGTTTGAAAGATATAACTACACTGGGACAATTTAATAGTCTCAACATTAAGATGCACGATTTTCAAAGAACAGTGGAGTTAAATCATATTCCTAATATTAAGCTTTCTGAACTGAAAAAGCTGAGTTGAATTGTTCTTTTCATGAATAACTTCACAGGTTTTCTGATGCCTTGAAATGAAGCCGTAACTTCACATCACTGACCTGCTTAGGATATTTACATTTTTTTTTTCAGCATTAATTAGCATGAAATTAATTAGCCGCCGATTCATTTCAAAGGTTCTGGCATACCAGCAGTGCACAGACACTATACATGGCTTGTAATTGTAAGCCTGATTTGTTCTTGAACTGTATAATATAGCTATCCTCCATAACTACACTCATAATCAGCCTGTTTTAGAGGCTCATATAATGAGGAGTCTAATTTTCTTTGATCTTGTGCAAAATAGCTCATGTAATATAAAAACATACTGTGACCTTAAGAACCAAAAACCTCTTCCTTGCATTCGATCTGTAGGATTTTGTACATGTTCGTCTACATACACATGTGTCAGATGGACGTCCTTGGCTGCTGTGCTGCATCTTGTTAAGAACAGGGATACCATGGTCCTTAAACCAGGTACTGGAAGCTTTGGCACTGTGTGCAGGTGCCAAGTCCTTTTGGAAAATGAAATCTGCATCTCCATAAAGTTGGTCAGCAGCAGGAAGCATGAAGTGCTCTAAACCTCCTGGTATACGTCTGTGTTGATCTTGGACCTCAGAAAACACAGTGGACCAACACCCAGCAGATGACATGGCACCCCAAACCATCACTGACTGTGGAAACTTTACACTGGACCTCAAGCAACGTGGATTGTGTGCCTCATCCTCTCTTCCTCCAGACTCTGGGACCCTGATTTCCAAAGGAAATGCAAAATTTACTTTTATCAGAGAACATAACTTTGGACCACTCAAGAGTGGCTTGACACAAGGAATGCGACAGCTGAAACCCATGTCTTGCATACGTCTGTGCGTAGTGGTTCTTGAAGCACTGACTCCAGCTGCAGTCCACTCTTTGTGAATCTCCCCCACATTTTTGAATGGGTTTTGTTTCACAATCCTCTCCAGGGTGCGGTTATCCCTATTGCTTGTACACTTTTTTCTACCACATCTTTTCCTTCCCTTCGCCTCTCTATTAATGTGAAAGTGAAAGTGAAAAGTGAAAAGTGAAAAGTGAAAGTCATGACATTTGCCAAGTATGGTAACCCATTCTCGGAATTGGTGCTCTGCATTTAACCCATCCAAGTGCACACACACAGCAGTGAGAAGTGAACACACCATGAACACACACCCGGAGCAGTGGGCAGCTATATCCAGCGCCCGGGGAGCAACTGGGGGTTCAGTGCCTTGCTCAAGGGCACTTCAGCCATTTACAAGTCCAATTCTCTAACCAATAGGTCACAGCGTGCCTCTGTGCTTGGACACAGAGCTCTGTGAACAGCCAGCCTCTTTTGCAATGACCTTTTATGTCTTGCCCTCCTTGTGCAAGGTGTCAATGGTCATCTTTTGGACAACTGTCAAGTCAGTCTTCCCCATGATTGTGTAGCCTACAGAACTAGACTGAGAGACCATTTAAAGGCCTTTGCAGGTGTTTTGAGTTAATTAGCTGATTAGAGTGTGGCACCAGGTGTCTTCAATATCTAACCTTTTCACAATATTGTAATTTTCTGAGATACTGAATTTGGGATTTTCTTTAGTTGTCAGTTATAATCATCAAAATTAAAAGAAATAAACATTTGAAATATATCAGTCTGTGTGTAATGAATGAATATAATATACAAGTTTCACTTTTTGAATGGAATTAGTGAAATAAATCAACTTTTTGATGATATCCTAATTATATGACCAGCACCTGTATATATATATATATATATATATATATATATATATATATATATATATATGAATGGATGATTTGGACTGGATTCTTTTAATTTTCATAAAATTAAATATTCAAATGAATATTCAAATATATAATGAAACATAATAATGAACAATATGAATCCCCCATATCAACACAAGATGTTTTTGCATCTTATGCCATTTCATTTTTATTTTTAAAAAGTAATTTAATTTTATATTTACATGTAGATATTTATATAACATTTGAGTTTGTCTCCCTCAAAAATTTTCCACCCTGTTAGAATAAATAACAGTAAAATTTTTCTAATTATATTATATAATATTATATTATATTAAAAAATATATATATTTTTACATCATGTTAACTTGTCGCTGCCTAAATTAAGTTCAAAAGAAGTTTTCTGACTGCCTATAATACACTTTTAGGAAAATATTATCATACTGTATAAGCATCTCTTAAAAAAAAAAAAAATACAGCGTTCAAAAGGTTCTGCATAACAGGAATGACCTCTGACCTTTTAAAATGAAGGGCTGAAGAGCAGGATTGTGTGAGAGTTTCAAACTACAACAGGCCAGTGAAGATATGAAAACAAAATGAGGACAACAACACACACACACACACACACACACACACACACACACACACACACACACACACACACACACACACACACACACACACACAAGAGTTTCTAAATCTGTAGGAAAGTGAGTGCAGGCTGCTAACCAATTTTTGGGGATGTGGTACAAGGTGGATGATGTACTCTGGAGATCTGTGCTTCTCAGAGGCTGTGTGTTAGTTTATAAATAGCCAGAGAAAACAACAGATGAATAATAATACTGTGAAGAAAGAATGGCTGGAAGAGAGATGCCGGCGTTTTACGCTTGCATGCCAGCGCCACAGCGCTCTACTGCACACGGATCTAACACACACACATTACTGCATTATCACACTAACAGACAACAATACATTACTGGAAACGGAAACGTAGTTACATACTGACCCTAAATAAGGAACCAATCTAATTAACTAAACTACATTCAATCGAAAATTGCATCATTAGCTCAAACCAAGCTTGGAACAGCGTACTGTTTATTCTAGCAAAAAGTAAACGATCGTCAAAAATGTTAAGAATTTTATTCATAATGTCTATTCCATTCCTTTATTTGTAAAACTGGGTGCACCAAGTAAATTTTTATATTAATTACTTTTTTTATGATAATTTTATTAAGAATGTCTGGGGAATGTTTGGGTCTAAAACGTGGTGTACCAAGTAGTTTTTTGAACAGGAAAAAAAGGGTTTCTTTTTTTTTATGCCTGCCATTTAGCAGCTAAATGTGGCTGGCCTATCAGTCTCTGGCCTCTGAGGGCATGTGTGTGTGTGAAATATAGCTGTGGGTTCAGTTTACACAAGAACGCGCACAGCTTATGTTTCAGAAAGCACTCGCGCCTTGTGGGCTCGCTGATAACAGCCCGCCATCAGCTCCGCTTTGTGATAGAAAACACGCAGCCGGAGTTACTGGCCTCAGAGAAGACGAGTAAGGCTAAAGAAAAGTCTATTACGCTCAATAGGCTTCTCTTAGACGCCTCCCATTCAAAAGCTAAGACACAGAAAGAAAGAAGGAGCAATAAAAATATGGGATATTGTCCTGCTAGCAAATAGATTTTTCTCTCTGCAATATAAGAAGCTGAGGTTATATACACTGTGATGGTAGTGTAGTAAATAAATAAAATAAATTAAAATAAAAAAATAAAATATTTTAGGAATCAACGGTGAACTTTGACAACTGAACTAAACTAACTAAAATCTTAAATAAAATAAAATATATTTTAGGTACGGGTTGTGGGTCTAAAATGATAAATATCCTTTGACAGCTGAACTATACTAAACTAAAAAAAAAACACATTTTAGGCATTAGTTGAGGTAAACCAAGCTTAACTAAAAGATTAGATCAAATTTCATTTCATTGTCACTGTGCAGAGCACAAGCACAGAGCCAATGCAATACAATAAAATGAAAAAATAAAAATAAAAAAAGGCATCATTTATGGGCTTAAAATAATAAATACCCTTTGACAAATGAACATAAATGAAATAAAATAAATTAAAAATAAATAAATTTATAAATATGGTGCCTAAGATTATAAATACCATTTGACTACAGGTTTTAAATGAAAAAAATAATAGCATATGCATTTGCCATATAGTGACCTCAAAGGCAACACACCAGTGAATTAAGCAATGCATATGGTTCTTACATAAAAGCTTATTTCATCAGAATACAAGGTTAATTTATGACAATTAAAGGAGAAATAGTTCTTTTAACCAATGGAATCCCTTTGGGTTGCACTGAATCTCCAAGACAACACCAGACATCCAAGCAGCCATCTTCCCAAATGACACTTTGAATAAGCTAAAGTGTGAAAGTGAAGGAATGTGATGTGAGAACAAGAGCGAAAATAAGTAACGGACTGGCAGATCTGTGAGGATGGGGGTTAAAGACAGATAAACGAAATGGCTGTTTGATTTCCCTCAGGTGACGGAGGAGATGTGTTGACGGACTGTGACCCTGCGGTCTTTCCTCCCACAGAAATAGCCATTACTGCGAAGAAACAGAGTTAAGTGGAAATGTTATGTGGTGTCTGTAAACAGGATTCTCCAGCTGTACTCATCCGTTCCATTTAGTGCATTAAACACATACTATATTAAACACACATATTTAATGCACTACTTCACATTTACAGCTTTATGTTTTCAGATGCACAGGCTGCAATACACTTGTGAATAAAACACCATTCTGAGTACAAAGTAAACTCTTTCTAATGGACAGGCCTTCTGTTTATATTTCACGCATAAGGCTGATGGATTCTGAGAAATATGATTTCTGTAAACGGAAGCGAATGCATTGTGCTTAAGCTTTCATTTTCACTGCTTCCTGCAAAATAATATTGCTAAAAAAACATCAAGATTACAACCGCTGAAAAACAGTGAAACTAGTTTTGAAAAAGGGACTTGAGCCGTTTCTACAGAGCAGAATATTTTGACTTGAGACACCAAATAACCACCCAAAACAACCCTGTATAAAAACACTGTATAAAAATAAAGCAAAATAAAAAAATGAAATAAAATAAAATATTTTAGTTGTGGGCCTAAAATAATAAATACATTTTGACAAGTTTATAATATAACTTTGGAATCAGTTGTGGGCCTAAACTAATAAAAGTCATTTGATAACTGAACATAACTTAAATAAATAAATAAAATAAAATAAAATAAAATAAAATAAAATAAAATAAAATAAAATAAAATAAAATAAAATAAAATAAAATAAAATATGTTGTACCTAAAATAATAAATACTAAATTTATAAAATTATAATATTTCCATTAGCCAAATAGTGACATCAAGGACAAGAGATAAGGAAAATATAACCAATTCATACCTTGGTTACCTAATAGTTTATTTCATCAAGATACAAGGTTAATTAATGACCATTTATGTAGAAATATGATTTTTAGCTGATTAAATAAATACAGATACTGACTACATAAAAACAAAAAGAAAACAAAAGCACAGCAAACCTAATCAGTATTTACATGCACGCCAATTACCATTTTATTTATTTATTTATTTATTGTTTTCAGATGACGTGCTCCTCCACAGATGTCTTGGAGATATATGTGTGCTTAGTGGGCAAAAGTCCCTTAGCAACTGCATAGCAACCACCCACAACACTGACTTTTGCACAATCAAGCACCACTCAGACTTTCTGCAGAAGTTGAAAATATCAACTTACAGTAGTAATACGACAGCAATAAAAAGAGCAGCTTTTGGAAAATTGCTGCATTAACCTGAATGAAAGTTCATGATGGCTTTATGATGCTTTAGTGATTGAACTGTCAATGATATGATCATTTGAGACTATTATATTCAGAAATATTGAGTGCCTCAGAGAGCTTGCAGAGGTTTAGACGGCTTCAAAAGCACCATCATGTGACGTCTGAAGAGGCTTTGAGACATTCAAGTCCACTTGAACGACCTGTTGACAAGACTGAAACACATTCATGCTACAACCTGACTGCGCTTAAATCACATTTGGAGTATTGCAATAAAGTATTGTTCAGAATCTGTAAAATGCTCACATAAATAGTTGCAATCACTTCTTAAAAACTGATTATAATTTAAGGCTTATAATTTAAATTTAAAATTATTTATCTCAAAGTTCCTCTGAGAAATGGATTTTATTAAAATGCTTTATCACTTTTATTTTATACATTTATGTAACTGGCTGAGCAGATACCCCAATTATATAAAAGATACTATTTAAATCATAAACAATTAGTATCATTATTGCAGAATTATTAAATTAATTAAATATAAATTTACAAAATGTATTCAAATAATTTAAATAAAGCCATTATGCTATCCATCATTATACTGAGCTGTCTGAAATAAATAAAATTTAAATAAAAAATATGCAAGTCATATTTTCCTGGCTTAAAACCAACATTTGACTATTTAGATTGAAATACGAGGTTTTAAAATAGTATAAAAGTAATTGAAAAATAAAAAAGCAGTGTAAGTAGCAGTCCAAGTGTCTACTGAATGATAACTGGCTTCATTCTTCTGTAAAAGAAAGAAATATGTAATGAACAGTGAGCTGCCACAGCAGATTTGGATGAATAACATGTAAAACTGTATCAGATGCTGTAGTTTAGTGTTGTTTTTAAAGGGATGGAATAAAAACGAGGATCCACATTTGCATATTCTGTCTTCCTGTGCCTGCGGCTGTGGTTGGGCATCGCAGCGTGGATGAGTCTGAGCCCGCTGCATCTCATTCTCTCACAGACGTCTAAACATAAGCAACACAAGCAGTTTTTTTGCCTTGTACACAATGCATCTAGTACACAGATTCTGGGGAAAATACAGACATTAAAATATGCTAGCCTAAGCAAAAACCACTGATGATAGATTTCTGACAGGTTATCAAACACACTGCAGTTGAGCGACACAACATGAGAACACACAAGTGCTATCACTGGCAAATCAGTAATAAGACTGACAGCAATGAATTTTATATGTATTGTAAAAATGGTGAATAATCAACTTTTCCCAAAGGAAAAATATTATTATTATTATTATTATTATTATTATTATTAAAAATGCAAAATGCAAAATAATAATAATTATAAACAATAAAAATAATATTTGGATTTGCAGCAGTACTATTATTATTATTATTATTATTATTATAATAAATGTAAAACGACTAATAATAATAATAATAAACAATAAAAATAATATTTGTATTTGTAGCTACTACTATTATAAGTATTTATTATTATAATTTTAATATTTTTACATAAATAAATCAATTATATATATATATATATATATATATATATATATATATATATATTTTTTTTTTTTTTTTACCAATTTTAGCATTGTCGAAGTCCAGCATCAAACTCACTGGTCAGTTTTAGCGAACAGTTTCCAGTGAATGTAAACAGGCAAGATAAACATATTTATGTCAAAATATCAGATTTGTGCCAAGATATAGTCTGATAGTGTAAATGCAGCGCAAGAACTGCAAATGCAAGCATGATACGGGAGTGATGATCACTACAGTACTGAAGGTGAAGATGCAGAAGATACACATTAAATGACAGCCTGCGGCTCACGGAGAACAAGAGCCAGGCAATAAAGCAGATTGGCCGCCGTCCCCCGGGGTGTTTGACGGTAAGGGGATGTTGTAGGCTGTAATGAAGACGCAGGCATTGTATCTGGAAAACGGGAAAAGATATGCGAGGAATTGTCGAGGCCAGATGTGTGCAGAACATCAAATCCACTGCAGCGATTCCATTGGAGCGCTGCTCCAAATACCAATCACGGTCCCGCTGGTTGCCCTGGCAACAGCACTCCTCTCCAATATAGTGAGCAGCAGGCTTCTGAGGAGACACTTCTCTTTTTTTGACACCCTCCTTCCCGTTTCAAGCCCTACTTATCAGATTAGTGCTCTTTCTATCAGTTTCTCTCCTTTTCACACCACAGGTCTGACCAAACATCTCAAGCAGTGAGGAACCTCTAGATGGAGTCTAGATGCAGTGTTTTCGACATGTCCTCTTCTTCCCGCTGATGAACTTTCCCCTGCGGGACGTACCTTCACATCGAATTTCACGCCTCATGTGCTTCCTGCACATTGGAGGGTAAAGTCTCAGGTTGTTTACCTGCAGTAGACACGGGTTGAGCTCAATCCACAACATTTGTGGCATAAAGTTGAAAAAAAAAAGAGAGAATATGGCAAACCCATAAACGTTCATTTTTTGAAAAACAACTGACTAATCATCATCATCATCATCAAAAATAATCATTTTGTTGATATTATTAGTAATATTATTTTTTTCCTAAAAATTATATAATAATAATAATATTTTTATTATTATTATTATTAATAATAATAATAATAATAATAATAATAATAATAAAACATCATATTTCTATTAGTAATATTAATAATAATATATATTAGTAATATTAATAGTATTATTAATAGTATTA
The DNA here is from genome assembly GCF_018340385.1 of Cyprinus carpio. Lineage (NCBI taxonomy): Eukaryota > Metazoa > Chordata > Actinopteri > Cypriniformes > Cyprinidae > Cyprinus > Cyprinus carpio. The sequence goes on along the minus strand of NC_056577.1, from coordinate 33,314,142 downwards.
TTAGACTTAATGATAAAAATGATAGGAAAGGTAAAAGTAGTACTACTACTGCTACTACTATATTAATATTATTATAATTTGGAATGATGGAAAAAAATGACTAATAATAATAATAATAATAATAATAATAACAGTAAATTAAATTATTTAAATGTTCCCTCCTGGTGGAATGACCTGCCCAACTCAATCCGAGCAGCTGAGTCCTTAGCCATCTTCAAGAATCGACTTAAAACGACTTAAAACACCTAACTTTTTCACTCACTATTCTAATTCTATTTAAAAAATAATAATAATCTAACTACCTTTCTAATTTTTTTGTATTCTATCTATTTTCTTTTCATTTATTATACAATTATAAAAAAATACCTCTAACACTAGCTTGCTCTATTCTTTTTCTATTCTATCTGTTTTCTTTTTATTTATTATATTATTTAAAAGCCCTTGCTACGTGTACTGCTTTAAGCTAACTGAGAACTTATATATCATTGCTCTTTTGTTGTTTTTGATTGCTTCCATTTTCCTCGTTTGTAAGTCGCTTTGGATAAAAGCGTCTGCTAAATGACTAAATGTAAATGTAAATGTAAATTAAAATACTCACTGTTTGAAAAGTTTAGAAAAATGGCTTACTGAACTTTTCTGTGCAACATTATGTCCAATTTTACAACATAAAGCCATAAAGCCATGACACCATATTAAGCAGGGCTCACAAAATCGCTAACCCGGCGTCCTGGGGCTATTGGGCTACCCTACCTGATGGGCTCTCTTGAAAAGTGATATGTGACCCTGGAGCACAAAAGCAGTCTTAAGTCTCTGGGGTATATTTGTAGTAATAGCCAACAATACATTGTATGGGTCAAAATTATTGATTTTTCTTTTATGCTAAAAATCATTAGGATATTAAGTAAAGATCATGTTTCATGAAGATATTTTGTACATTTCCATATATAAATCATTTTTGATTAGTAATATGCATTGCTAAGAACTTCATTTGGACAACTTTAAATGTGATTTTCTCAATATTTAGATTTTTTTGCACCCTCAGATTTTCAAATAGTTGTATCTCGGCCAAATATTGTCCTATACTAATCCATACATCAATAGAAAGTTGATTAATTCAGCTTTCAAATGATGTATAAATCTCAATTTTGAGAAATTGACCCATATGACTGGTTTTGTGGTCCAGGGTCACATATGAAATTCAGACCATTTTGTTTCTGCTTCAAATTTCAAAATCATACTATCTAATTACAATCTAGATTACATGCATTTATCATCTTTGTTTGGATTGTGATTAAAATGCAGTGGTTGCCTCCAATTTTAAATGGGAAAAGAACAGGCAAATCTTTCGTTTATTTATATATCGTTAAATCCCTAGTTTTTTTCAGTGGTGTCGAAGTAAAGTTTTCTTTTTCTTCTTCACCAAAAACAACCCTGGCAACCACCTAGAACACATTTTGTGAATGCAAATGATGATTTCATGCATAAATATAATCATGTCACGCATTATTGACTCCAAGCATTAAATAATCCTATTTGTATTTGTGATGGACTTAAATGTATGTGCACAGTCTCTGTGAAGCCATTGAAGTGCTGCTGTAGTGTCTTATCTGTGTTCTCTTCCCTCGTACCTGGACTTTCTCTCTGTCCATTCAGAGAAACAACATGCTGTTCTTTTACACTCTGTTGGGTTCAGAACCGCCAGACCGGCCTCTTCCACTCCACTGACACCAGCCCTTATCAGACACACACACACACACACACACACACACACACACACACACACACACACAGGTCATCAGACAGCAAACCAGCACATATTCAACTGCAGGATCCAGACTGTTCCGATTCACCTGCATGTTCTATTTTAATGTGAATAATACAGAAATAAAATGAACTGCTTTTGAATGCAAGAGTCTGTGAACTCTAATAGAGGTCAAACTGTGGACTATGGTTCTTGCATCTTCATGATTTAGATTAAAGTCAACAGGAAATGACTTTAGCAACCGATTTCTTTTGTTGTTTTTTTTTAACGTCACACACTACTGTAATTTTTTTTTAATGTTTTGAAAGAAGTCTCTTATGCCCATCAAAGCTGCATTTCATTTATAAAAAATACAGTAAAAACACTAATATTGTGAAATATTTTTACAATTCAAAATAACTGTTTTCTATGTGAATATATGTTAAAATGTAACTTATTCCTGTGATGCAATGCTGAATTTTCAGAATCATTACTCCAGTCTTCAGTGTCACATGATCCTTCAGAAATCAGTTTAATATGCTGATTTGCTCCTTAAGATATCATATTATTATCAGTGTTGAAAAAAGTTGTGCTGACAAGTATTTTTGAGGAAACATTTTACTTTTCAGGATTCTTTGATAAATAGAAAGTTCAAAAGAACAGCATTTATTTGAAATACATTATAACGTTATAAATAGCGTTAATATTGCTTTTGATCAATTTAATGTGTCATGGCTGAATAAGTATATAATAATAATAAAAAAAGAAAATTACTGACACCATTTATTTGAATGCATTTTTGAATGTAGTGTATTTCCAAGTGAAACTAGATATTCAATGAGGAAAAAATTGGTAGGACCTGATTTTAACCATGAAATGTGTATAAATTCAACTTATGATTTGTCCAAACCCCATTTCCTTCTTTTACGCTGTGATTGCTTCACTATCCCTGTCAAAAAAAAGGTTAAAAAATATTAAAAGGGATGTTCAATTATTAGGCTGAGATGGCAAAAACTGAACATTTGAATATCATTCATTGACTGGGGCCACAAATTCAGTGGCATTTCATTCGCAGGAGATCTACAGGTATGCTCTCCTCAAAGCCAAAAAGCCCAATTCTTCTCAGTCGAGAGAGCTGTATTTGTCTGCAGTGCCCTCTATAGTCAGAACAGACATCAATCACTGAGAGCGAGAGAGAGAGAGAGAGAGAGAGAGAGAGAGAGAGAGAGAGAGAGAGAGAGAGAGAGAGAGAGAGAGAGAGAGAGAGAGAGATGTGTGATCCATTATCACAAGAAGCTATAAAGATCAGAACAGCTTTACTGCACAGACGTGTTCAAAAGTGAGTCTGACACACATTACAACACACAACACCCTGGTATTGAGAATGAGAATGAATTTAATATTTTAGAGTCACATATAAGTGTCTGCCACATAACAAGCGCTTCATTAATAATGACTCAAATTTACGAGCACACCTAATCTGTACTCTAACAGGCACAAAACTCGCCTCTACATGATGTCACGTGTTCAATACTAAATGCACTTTCTGCACTGATGGCTTCTGCATATATCACTTGTTTCACGCTCTAATGAATTTTTGCCAGTATCTCAGCAACATTGTGTTCTCCTCTGACTTTATAACCACAATCTGTTGTAATGAGAGGCAAAGAAATCATTTTGATAAATGATGAATGCTTAAAAAATCTAGAGAATGTTTCTTGATCAATATTAACAGGGATGCATAACATATTTACACCATATTTATTTATTTATTTATTTGATAGGGACAATGCTCATTGATCAACAAACAAGTTACTTGCTGGAAACAAGCCAAAGTTAGCTAAAAGTGCTAGTTTCCATCTGTTGTCCCTAGCCAGGTCTTAACAGGCACCCTAAAAATATAAAAGTCAATAAAAATACACTATAAATTTAATAAATACAATAGCAATGTAATAAATACAGCAGGAATTTTAAAACAATATGAACATACCCTCAAACAGACAGTATATTGCTCACCTCACCTAGCCCTCAACTTAATTACAGTATAAAGTGAATACAATAAAAAAAAGGAAAGAAAATAAAATAAAAAAGTATGTTCATGGACTTAATCCACATCAGCCAATATGGACATTTTTCTTAATAAATAAAGAATTCTTTGAACTTATTTAAATATTTAGGACCATTTATCTACCACTAACTTAAAGGGATATTGATTAATTATAGCAAAGTTTTACCCTTTGTGCATAAAAATCCCTTTGAAGGGACAGTTCACCTGAGAAATGGTGAATTAATTTTGGGGTAAACTGCATTAAAATAATTATTGGTATATCTGTACTGGTCATAATTGCATTATTAGTGCATACTTATTTTCTTATTTGTGGTTAACTAAACAATATTTCATATATTTTAAGTAATATATACATTACAGTAATATCTGTAATTTGTTTAAAAATGTTACCACCAAGCAACCAACAAGAAAACCCCTTAGCAACAGGAAGAAAATCACTCCAAAATACCTTAGCAACACCCTAGAGACCACCCAGATGGCCTAGTATTGATGCACTGGGAAAACTCTACCTAAATAATAATAATAATAATAATAATAATAATAATTTAAAACACCAACTAATTCTGCCATGACTGTCTTAAATAACAAAACAGACAAGAAGTTCTTGTTGAGCGAAGCTCTGGCTTTCAGGAAAATATTGCATTTTAATGACATGCATTAGCACTCAGGCTACACAAAGAAGGCTAAATTGCCTCTGCCCTTCATGTCACAGCACAGCTAAAGTTCTGTGAAATCATTTGCCAAGACAATCTCAGGCAGATGTTGGCGACAGCTCATTCGACGTGCCCATAAGAAACACCCAGTGTATTAATCTAATTTCACAGCCAAGCATATTTTCTCAACAGGATTACGAAGCAAGACTGTCAAGAGCAGCACAAGAACCACCCGAGACGCCCAATCAATGGAAGCACCAATGCAAGCCTCTTACAGAGTCCAGAAGGAACGATTTATCCCACACATGTGACTGATGTCACACTTCACAAATGGTCTTTTCACCAAGATTGGAATTTATGTTGCATACTAGGACCAAAATACCTAAAATTAAAAATTGTTCCAACATGCTCTTGGAAAAACCAGGTTTTACCCATTGAAGGTGGTCAATATGATCTACAGGATTAACCTTGTATTTCAGTATTTATTAATATTTTGAATTAGCTTTACATTTTTATTTTATTTTCATTTTTACTTTTAATTTTAGTTTGTTTTCTTAATTTTGTTTTAAAGTTTGTCATTCTAATATATTTACTTTAATTTACAAGTGATAAATTGCTTTCATTTATTTTTATTTCAGATTTAGTACTTCAACTTACACTTATTTTATTTCAAGGCAATCTTTCTAATTTGTAAGTTTCAGTTCCAATTTTTCATCGAATTATTATTTATTTCAGTTTTTTTGCAATTAAAGAAAACTATTTTTAAAGGGGTCATATGATGTTGCTAAAAATAACATTATTTAGTGTATTTGGTGTAATGAAATGTGTTTATGCGGTTTAAGGTTCACAAAACACATTATTTTCCACATAATGTAAATGATTGTTTCTCGCGGCTATAATGAGGAACGGCCGGGGCTTACGGCAACCACATGTGACGACCCCGGGCTGGACTCAGCTTCGTCCACGGTGAGCACGAAGTTGATGTATTTCATCAGCGACCAGCACGGATCAGCTCTAGGCATGAAGAAGCGGATATCATGCTCTTTTGGAAGGCCAAACAAAGTAGTTTCACTTTCACAATGAAACACAAAGCTTCTTCTTTCTTTGAGTGAACATTTGGGCGGTGTTTTGCAAATCTTCCCACACAGTGACGTAGATATATGGGGGCGTGTTTAAACGAGCCATTTTAGGGGGGTGTGGACAAGTCTTAACTTTTATAAAGAATATTGCTTTGGATTTGAGACTTTTATCAGATCTTCTTTATGCACCAAGAGCTTGTAACACTCCAAAGAGAAAGGACAACTTGAAATTGCATCATATGACCCCTTTAATAGTTTTAGCTTTAGTTAACAATAACAACACATAAGCTGGAAGCCCATTAACCAATTGAATTAAATTTTAAATAATCTTGTTATAAAGTTAATGATTATTAATGGCTAAAAAATAACAAATTATTTATCAGAAACTAGTTAAAACTGGATTTTCTAGCAGGGTAGTACTAGATGAGTTTGGGACGGGGCTACCTGATTTGCTGACCAATGGCAGACAAGGAACAGTCTTAAGTGTGAGGACGAGTGTTGGGAACCTGTTTGGAAACAATTTTTTTTTTTTTTTTTTTTTTTTTGATTTTAGTTTTTAGTATGAAAAGACTCAATTACTTCACCTTCAAGCTCTCACAGTGTGATCCCCTGCTCTTTGGCTTGATAAAATAATTTTTTCCAAAGTGTGTCCAGATAAATGCAGAGAGGGACGGATTATGCTAATGTGCCCTATGAGTAAACGAGATGGAGACAGCTAAATGATACCCGCCTCTGCTGCATTTGATTTACCCTCAATTTTAATACTGAAAAAGACATTGCAAAAGTAGACACAACAAAACTAATCAAATGCCTCAATGCTGGAAGAAAAAGCGAGGAAGAAACATATTTATTTTCCATGCAATTGGTAAAAGCCTGGAAAAAACAATCAACGCTTTCTGTTTGGTGTTTGTAGTGTAGTATTAAAGTTGAAAAGATGTCTATCTAATACAAAGAGCAACAAATGAAAATAAAAAAAACAGCAGCAAAAGCTGATTTGTCAGTTGAATACCAACCAAAATGCACAGCCCTATCATACACAAGAGAAAGACAGATAGCGACAAGCTTTCCTCGAATGTGATGAAAATGTGATCGATACATTCACCAGCAAAAGCAACTCAATAAAGCGCAGCTGTTGCTTCAATTGGCCCAGCCAAATTCAATTAGAGGTGAGCACTAATAGGTAAGCCGACCGCGGGCCATTCAATTCCCAATGACACACTGACAGCGATGCTGCCGAACAACCATTTTATGCTGCTATTTGCCGCTTCCGCTTCAGGAAAGAGACAGATAGAGAGAAACGGAGCAAGCACTTGTCTTCCCACACACCTATACACAAAAGTTACTGTACATCCTCAACATGAGAAAGGAAATCTACAATGCATGCCCACACTTGTCTGTGTGGAAAAAAGAAATCGAAACAATAGGAAAACAGGACATGCAAGCGTTTAATATGAGGAAAGACCTGGGAAGATGTTCACAGACGAAGAGGTGAAATGTGACAACTAGTGGATTTGTAGAAGCATCCGAGTTGGATGTCAAGGCGAATGGGAAACTTGTGCATGACATGTTGTCTCAGCGAACCGTCTCATCTAAACCTTGTTCCCTGTAGGATATCACAGCCTGCTTTCAATCTGACTCCAGACACGGGCCACTATTAGAAATCTGGGGCTCTCACCTCAGCCACTGAGCTATTTATTCTCGCTGCTTTTTGCCTTGTCACAGACAAAATCGATTTTAATTAAAACGACTACTGTGCTGAAAAAGTCCCTCGTGATGCAGTAAAGAGAAAAAGTAGAGGGGAAAAATGAAGTTAAGTTCTTCAGATCTTACTCAATAGCTCTTTTATTTCCATGCACGGAAATGAGATCTTGTTAGTATCTGACTTGTTTCTTCTAAACAGCACAATTGGAGATTTTTGCTGACCTTTGCAAGCTTCTCAGATTATGTTCAAGATGACTGGACTCTCATGTGTCTCCTTTAGAGTTTCAAGTAGAGCTCAATCTAAAGTCTGAAGAGTCAGAGATCTCAATATGAACTCAAACATTTCTCATCAAGTGATCTGAGCTTCTCTTTACATTCATCTCATACTGTAGCTCTATACTCTTACTGGATGCTGACTAGCAACTCGTTTGTGTCTGTATTTTAGGAGAAACATCTGAGCCAAAATTTATATTTCAATGAAGCAACCTCTAGAGCCACAAAAAGAGCAACATCTGCGCAATTACAATTTATATGGCAGTATGAAAGAAAAACACAAATGAGATCTCTTTAATACCTATAAACTTTAATACAATAAATTGTTTCTCATAGACAGCATTTAGATTAAATGGAGGTCAAATGGAGACTTTTTTCTGAATCCTTCTGAAAAAAAAGACTCCATTATCCCCCAGAAGCAATCTCAACAATCTTGTCTCAGATCTTAATTCGAACTCAAAAGTGTCTCAAAATAATGATATGAGCTGCATGTTCTTTTTTATAACTCTATACTCTTAACTCCAACCATTCAATGGAATGATCTCTTTAATATCCTAATTGTTCCTCCTTAAGACTGAGACTAATATTATTTAAAAAACAAAACAAAAAGACAACATCTGAGACAAATCTGAGACAAATTGAGACTTCTGAGGAAAAAGACCCCAAATGTATCTACTTTAATGTTTCAGAGGCTATCTCAACAATTTCTTCTCGGATATAAAGATCTCAGTATGAACTCAAACATGTTTCAATACATTCTCAAATGACCTGAGCTGCTCTCCACATTCATTTTATAGCTCTGTATGACAACTATGGACTCATTCACATCTGTTTTATTGCTCCTTCAGAATTTTAGGAGTTAATACTTCAATGAAACATAACAGAGACCTCCGACAAATCTCTAGAGCAACAAAAGAGCAATGCTTGAGGAATAACATTTTCATCTGTGCATAGGATACACAACTGAGATCTCTTTTATATCTCAATTCTTCATCCTAGACAGCACTGAGATGTTATTAAAAGGCACTTTAAGAAACACATCTGAGACAAAATTAATATTTCAACGTAACATAACTAAGAATTTCATCAAATCTCTAGAGCTAAATCTGAGCAATTACATTTTTATTTGTCAGTGTGAAAGAAAAACACAAATGAGATCTCTTTATTACCTCAACTGTTTCTCCTAAACAACGAGAACAAAAGGAGATCAAATTGAGACTTTTGAAAACTTTAGAGTTTGTTTTGATCTGAGTTGCTCTTCATATTCATTTTATAGCTCTGTACTCTTACCCTATGAGAACTTTTGTCTCATTTGTGTCTATTTTTAATCCTCCCAAAGGATTTAAATTTTTTTTATGCATTTAGCAGACACTTTTATCCAAAGCGACTTACAGTGCATTCAGGCTAACATTTTTTACCTAACATGTGTTCCCTGGGAATTGAACCCACAACCGTTTCGCTGCTAACGCTATGCTCTACCACTGAGCCACAGGAACAGGAACACATTCTAGGAGAAACATCTGAGACCAACATGATACATAAATGAAAACTATACAAAGTGCTACAGTACTACAGAGCAATAAAACATTCCTCTGGGAACAAGCATGCACACATTTAGTGTGACAGGCTCTGATTAGGTTGTAACTAATGAATGCTCAATCATGCATGAATACAGAGCTCACCAAGGGAAGACAAGATTTTGACTTGTGCAGTTGCACCTTTCCTCCTACAAAGAGACATGTCTAAATTCAATCACCATCAGCCGGTCTTCCCACATGAGCTCGTACCTACAGGATTTGTAAATGTTACATATATTCTGACACCTCTGTGTACGGACAGGCTGAGCACAGCTCCTCTGGGATGAGCGGAGCTCTGTTGTATTATCTCGAGGGCAATCGCTGTCACAGCCACTGTCAGTGACTCACTGAGGTGGCGGATGTGCGTATGTGTGAGCCCTGTGACAACAGTCCACGTGCGATGGGACGAGTGTCTTCCTTCCTCTTCCTCTGTTTCTCCCCATCCCCCTCCCGCAAAGAGCATTACATAATGCATGCATGGAATACTAAATGGGAGAGGATGCCTTGGACTTTTCATGCGTGGGAGGGTTGCACAAAAATAGCTCAGATTATGCACTAGTGGCAGCACTACTGAAACAGCATTTGACTTCCTCCTGACAATGGAACGAGTCTTTGCGTGCTTAAAAAAGTCAGACTCCGACGTTTATGCATTTGACCTCTTTTCCCAATGACTGCGTGAGGAAATCCTCACCTGTAAACTGACTGTTACCACAAGATGATTAACTCATTTAATTAATGTGCAACAGGATCCAGAACACTGAGTGAAGATGAAGGAACGTTTGTAAAAAAGCATGAAAAAAACAGTTTAATAAATAATTAAGTAGATTATTATTATTATTGCAATAATTCTTACGAAATGTAAGTTTATTAGCCTTTTATTGTTCATAAGGGCAATGAATATAAATGCAAATATAAATATGTAAATATAGGACCTATGTACAATGGGGGGGGGGTTAAAATAACTATAGAATAAAATAAAACATCATATAAAATAAATATAAAATAAACATAATAAAATGTCTTATATTAGATTTAAATAAACACATAAACATAGGTGAAATAAATGTTCAATAAATAATGAAATGGAATAATAACAATATATAATATAATATAATGTAATATAATATAATAGAATTGACACCAATGTTCAATAAATTATTAAAAGGAATAATAATAATACACATATATAATATAATATAATATAATATAATATAATATAATATAATATAATATAATATAATATAATATAATATAATATAATATAATGTAATATAATATAATATAATTGATATAATTTTTTATTATATAATTTAATGGAAGAATAAGAATGAGAATTATTAAGACAAATGTTTAAATAAATAATTAAATGGAATAATAATAATAATAATAATAATAATAATAATAATAATAATAATATTTTTTTTTTGCAATAAATATAAATATATAAATATAAAAAAAGAACATATAAAAATATCACCAGAAAAGTGAAAGAACCTGAAACATCATGAGTTCAGAAATAAAAATCGACAGCACTGCCCACCATCATTTCCCCCCTCTTTCCTACAATCATTCGGCCTGTAAACATTATAACCGGCCGTAATTCAGCTCAAGGTCTCTAAGAGACCCATTAAAGCAGCAGATTCCATAATGAATCTGAACACCTTTCAGATAAACAGGTTTGCGGCCGAAGAAGACAAAAGATACAAGACGCCTAAATCAGGCGGCTGCTGCCTAAACATCCCATCTCCGTTCTGCTCAAGACAGAGAAAGCAATAGTCAAATTCTCTCGAAATGCAAGGAAATATGCATTTTAGTGTTGTGATGTTGTCATGCGACTGTTCCAAATTTATTACACGGAGGCGATGATTGAAGTCAAGCCCTCAGCAAATGTGAAGGGGGTCGGCCTGCTTTTCCATAAATGGCATCGGGGAGTGCTGATAACTCTGTGGCTTGTGTGCAAATACACAACAGAACAAATGCATGGGAGTTGTTTCTATTTCTCCTCGCTTAGCAGCGTGTAAATACTTTTTGATATGTAAATCTGCTGGTTACAGAGGCTCGCCGTCACAGCTCTCTTACTAACTGCTCAACCGGTCATTGCCAACTGAAGAGAAAATGGAAGAAATAGCATGAGGAGAAAGGAAGGAGGCTGTCACTGAACATTAGCCATGCACATCTCGCTCCATGCATCTGGCCTCTGTACTTTGAACTGAGGGAGGAGGTCTGGGGGGCGTTTAAGTGCTCATTTGATTCCCATTATTTCATAATCATTACTATTACTTTCCTCTTTGCACGTATCTACATTTTGTCAACTTTCATTTTGAGAAACAATCATCACCTATATAAACCATTAACATCAGGAAACAATGTTCCCATGCGGAAAATTCATTGTATTTGAACGCAATTATTAAGAGTTATATCAAAGCAACTTAAAGAGAAACAAATCACTGGCTCAAGCCATGCACACATCATTTCCTGCTCGAAAAGCAAAACCATTTCTTAAACTTACGCATTCATTCACGGAGGGAACCAGAATGAACTGGAATCGATATTTCCCGAAGGAATTATTTATTGCTTATATGTTGCTCTTTCACATGCAACGAGACATAATGGAGATGTCAGTTTTGTTTCTTATAGATATCAATTTTGTCTTGAATCACCAAAACAATAGACACAAATGAGTCGAGATGAGACAAAAATGAGAAATAGAAGTCATAAAGTAAGAGTACAAAGCTACAAAATGAGTGTTTGATGAGAAATGTCTGAGCCCATATCAGTGATGGTATTAACTAAAACTAAAAATCGTTTACGTAAATATTAGATAAAAACTCTAAATGAAAATCGAACATGCCCTTTAGACCATGCGCTTAGATCATTAAAATAGGGCCCCTATATGTTAGTCATTCTTTCTGTCAGTCTGTCTGTCTGTGTATGTAAATGTCTGTCCTAACTATCAAATTTGCTGTGAACAAGAAAATTATTGTGATTGAGGAACAACTTTACTATTTAAAATACTAAATGCTTCTTCCTTACATTCAAACTTAAATTGCATCCTGCATCTTGTTTGCAGTAGAATTTTTGAAAAAGGCATTCTCATTTGAATTCTGAATTGAGCACAACTCTGAGTCTGATTCTGAATCTGCTAGACTGAGCTCTTCTGTTCTGAGCAAGAACTAGTCACTGTATTTTTCATAAGGTTTTGGCATCAAATCATTAAACAATAATCATGGCACTTGGTTTTTGCTCTGCGTCCTTGAAACTCGACTGAAATCGTAACGTAGCATATGCTCTAGTGTTAGTAGTCTTGCTGGAAACTCCGTGTAAATTAGAAACAGTGACACGCATTCATTTGTGGTGGTTTAGGCTGGTTTTAGATCAGTATTTAGAGGTTGTCATATAGACTCAGGTCATGATCTTTCTGTGGAGGAGCTGTGCTGTTTAAATATGAAATCTGTCTCCAAGGACTCATGCAGCTGAGGGATATGATGGATAGAGCGATGTTATGGTTGCAATTAGCTTCCAAAGCAGCCATTTTCCTCTGTTCTATGTGAAGGAGAATGTGAAGGAGACTGGCCTTCAGTTTTTTTTTTTTTTATCGAAGTTGGTATAAAAGGTGCCTGTGGCAAAACATTGCAGGCTATTAAACAGTGAGTTGATGGTGAAAAGTATGTGATTGCTTTTGGTGAGTCATATCACCCAAACAAACACACACACACACACACACACACACACACACAGACGTAAGGGTATGCAGACACACACACACACACACACACACACACAGAAGAAAAATACCCACATCAACATCAGCTTAATAACAAAATGTCACAGTCAGATGCCCTCCATCCAGGTCGCATTTTAACTTGTTGATACTCCAGCCAGTGACGGGTGAACTGAGAATATTTTCTGGCCATAAAACTGTATTTTGGATTGCATCAATATCATTTTTCTTCCAGTGACAAAGGAATTATTTAGCTGTTTTTCTCTAGTATATTTTAGTGCAGAACACAGGCTAGTGAATAATTAAAAACTATATTAAAACCACAAACAAACAAACAAAGAGATCCATCAATTTTTTGATCTTCAGAATTTCATTTTGGTGGCCTGGCCCAAAAAAAAAAAAAAAAAAAAAAAAAAAAAAAAAAAAAATATATATATATATATATATATATATATATATATATATCTATATATATATATATATATATTTGCATGAAAAGATCACTAGTACAATACTATTTTATTAATAGTTTTTATTAATATTTTGAATGAGTTTTAATATATTACATGTTTGATTTTAATGTTAGGTAAAGTTTTAATAATTTCGTTGTGTATTTTTACACAATAATAATAATAATAATAATAATAATAATAATAATAATAATAATAATAATAATAATAATTTCGTTGTGTATTTCGTTGTGTATCTAGTTGCCTTGGCAACTAGCAGACATAAAATACTTTTTTAATATATTTGATTTTATTTCAATTAATGTTTATTTTATTTTATTTTATTTTAAAAGTATTAAGTAGAAAAAATTAAAAAATAAATAAGCTAACCATAACTTGTGGATGTTTGCTAAGGCGTTCTGAGGGGGGTTGCTGTGTTATTTGGTTGCTAGGGTACTCTGAGTTGTTACTACAGTGTTGCTAGGTGGTCACTCTGGTGGTTGCTAAGAGTTCTGATGGGTTTCAGTGGGTTATGAAGTTACTAGGGTGTTCTGATTTGTTACTTGGTGTTGCTAGGTGGTTACTAGGGCATTGTGAGTGGTTGCTAAAGATTTCTGAGATATGTAGTTGCTAGGTGGTTACTAAGGTATTGTTTTAATGGAATATGTGGTTACTAGGGTATTATAAATAGTCGCTAGGTGGTTACTAGTAAAACACTGATTAAATATTGAAGCATGAGTCCTAGATGTTTTTAATGATGTATAGTTACTTGAGATCAAATATAGATCAGATGTAAATATAGACAGAAATATAGCTCAAATATATTGTTTATCAATTTTATTTAGACTGACTTGAATGGAAGCCTCTTCCTTTTATATTTCTCTCTTTTTATCTCTCTGTGAGCGTCCATAGCTCTAGGCTCTTTTATAAACGGACTGTGATATAAACATGTTGCTCTGAAATCTCGCCCCTCCATCAGTCCCTATAGCGGCGCAGGCTCCCCAGCGACCGCAGTTCACGACCCGCCCTGTAGGACTATCCCATTTATCCCACTGATCTCAGCTCATGTCCAGCAGTTATCAAGACTAATCGCGGCCCCTCAAGAGCCTCGGATTATTTCAGACCAAGGGAACCAAACGCTGCAATATGAACCAGATGCACAAAGTCAAAAAGGTGAACAGCGTTTTTTTTTCCTCACACTAACGGACCTCTGTAGTTCCCCATCACCAAAGTGATTTGTTTATCACCGCAGTACATTATTAGCCTGGGAGGAGGACTTTAATGATAAAGAATGAGACTGAAAGTACACATCGAGCTGTGGAAAAAGTTACAGTGATGAATGGGTCTTGGCTCTTATAGACTGAGACGTGAATGAGTCTGTTGGCAGGGGTTCAAAGAGCTTAGGGTTCAAGAAGCTGCGTTTAGTATTTTATACATGCGGAAAAGCCACAGCAACTCTAATTCACTCTTTGATTCACTCCTGGACTAATTCATCAAAGCTGTCGTGTGTAAAAAAATGCATTATTTCAACAACATGAATTATTATTTAAGAGTGTTTGCACTGTTTTTGCTCATGTTTAGGGTTAGTGATTTGAACAAACCTCAGCATGTAAGTCTTCCTGCAGTATTTGCTCTATGACTGATTCCTCCGATCATGTGTCTTGTTAAGCATTGATCAAGTGATCGATCTAACGATTTTTATCAGACATACACTAAAGGTGGGACCCGAGCCGTATCTAGAGAATTAAAGGTTAAAGTTTCATTAGACCAGTAAGCATCTGCATTTTAATCTTAAATGCATCAATTTGGTGCAAAATTAAGGGCTCCAAGCCCATTTCAGTGACCAAATAAAAAAAATTATGCATTTTGCAGATGTTTTTATCCAAAGCAACTTACATTGCAGTCAAGGTACACTGTCAGTTCTTGCTTTGCCTGGAAACTGAACCCATGACCTTGGTGTTTTTTGACCATGTGTTACTATTTGAGCCACAGGAAAGCTGAACAGTTCTTAAAAAAATAAAATAAAATTATTTGCATTGACTTGTAACAAACAATTAGAATATTATAATAACTATAAGTATATTATTATAATAAAAAAAATATATTTTTTTATTTTTGTAAAGTTTATTTTGTTCAAGTAAATAAACTTTATAGTATTAGTATTAATTTTAGTTTTAGTTAACTGTAAAAATCCCGTTGTTAGGGGATTTTCAGAAAAACAATTTGGATATCATAGTAATATTCAATTGTTAATAATAATACAAATTATAGTATTTTTAATTACTTTTAAGACAGAAATGTTACTATTGTAATAAATTAGCACTGTAAAATAATTTTTTACATTAATTTACTTTGCACTACAGTCGTGAATTAAGAATATGTATTAATTTCTTTACTTGCAAGTGTTAAACCCACAAGCTTTTATTTAGGTGGTGAACTGCAGGGAGTTTCTGTGGCGACAGGTTTACAAATGCCTTTTCACATTCGCATGTTTTCACCTGGTTGCATGTTGCTTTCCCAAATGCAAGGTAAACTCACAGGACAAGTCCAGATGGAGTTCGGAGATGCCAAAATCAAGCAGATCATGAGCTGTACACCTTATTTAATTAAGCACAGCCTTTTGATTTGATAAGTGCATTTGATAAGTGCACTAAATCATTATTTAAATTTTAGTTCGATTGACAGATGCTTTACCAAAGCAATGGCATAAAACACAACATTAGTGATCTTTTATGTTATTATGAGAAGTGTACAAATATTTTTGCTTATTATGAAACCGGCTGGAAAAGCACAGTCTAAGCAATTAATCTGAAACACTGTTAACATTATGGGTGGTAAACAGTTTGAAACACTTTAACCCAATTATAGTTTGTCAAGCTCAACTGCAGTAGTAACTTGCGCTTACAGAACATCAGGTCTGTGTGGTATCATCACATCTGGAGCTGGAGTTATCAGGCTATCGCTGCAGAAGTTCGGTATGTGTGCTGAGATGGTTGAGCGAGAGTGTTGATATAGTTGTGGTGGTTGAGTCTCTGCTGCAGGTTTTTAATCAGTCTGCTGTTATCTGCCGCACACCCACAAGCTTAAAGGTCAGTGCTGACAGCTCAAGGTCCATTCAAACACACACACACACACACACACACACACACACACACACACACACACACACACACACACACACACACACAGAGCCAGACCAAGGACTTCACAGTCACTGTTTGGTGGTACAGCAGTACTTACTCTCTACCCGGTTAAATCACCCTTCACATGTGATTCTGAGTCTTTGACTAGTTATATAAAATGCACCATGACCAATGGTCTAAAGGGGTTGTCCCTATTCTCTTAATGAGTAAAGGGTGTTTTTTGGGCATAACATGCAATAAACTGATCAGAGACTCATCTCTCATCCTCTTTAAAAGCCCGTTGCACTCGCGCCATGGCAGATTCGCTATTTACATGGCGGAATGTAATTTTTCATTTTTAAAAATGTTTGTGTGCTGCTGCGTGTCCCTATGTGTGTAATAAGCAAAGTGTACATGCGTTGTGCACCGGCCTATATGCGCATATTACTAACTTGCTCTTTAAATAACAAAGAAAGAATATTGTGCCAGACTTTAGACCAGGTTTGAGTTGGTCTATGGCGCAGTCTATTTTCAGTTCCTCAAAATAGCAATGTGCCAACAATGTGCCTGAACACACCTCTTTTTCAGACCGGCACGCCCATGGGCGCACAAATGGGTGCAGATGCATTTGCTATTTAAACAACGCGGCACAGAATGGGAAAATGAGAACTGCGTCGAACTGAAACTAGCAAAAACACTTCCACCGCATTGCACCGGGTGTATGATATAGAAGACAGACAGAACAAACGACAGAACAATAGATAGAATGAGAGAAAGACAGGTAGAAAGAATGATAGAAAGAACCACAGAATGATAGATGACAAAGATAAAAAGAATGAACGACAGAACAATAGACAGACTGAAAGAATGATATAACGATAGAATGATAGATAAAACGATATACAGAATGTCAGAACAATAGATGAAATGATACAGAATGTTATGTAGAATGATAGAATGATGGATGGAAAGAACGATAGATAGAACAAAGAAGGATAGACAAAACAATAGATAGATAGATAGATAGATAGATAGATAGATAGATGACAGATAGACAGATAGATAGATAGATAGATAGATAGATAGATAGACAGACAGATAGACAGACAGACAGACAGACAGATAGATAGATAGATAGATAGATAGATAGATGGTAGATAGATAGATAGATAGATAGATAGATAGATAGATAGATAGATAGATAGATAGATAGATAGAAGGACAGAAAAACAGATAGATAGATAGATAGATAGACAGACAGACAGACAGACAGATAGATAGATAGATAGATAGATAGATAGATAGATAGATAGATAGATAGAAAGACAGACAGACATACAGATAGTCAGATAGATAGATAGATAGATAGATAGACAGACAGACAGACAGTCAGACAGTCAGACAGACAGACAGACAGACAGACAGACAGACAGACAGACAGACAGACAGATAGATAGATAGATAGATAGATAGATAGATTTTAGAATTTGAAGTTAGGAAGACAGACAGACAGATAGATAGACAGACAGACAGACAGACAGACAGACAGACAGACAGACAGACAGACAGACAGACAGACAGATAGATAGATAGATAGATAGATAGATAGATAGATAGATAGATAGATAGATAGATAGATAGATAGATAGAAGAAGGACAGAAAAACTGAATCAGCCATAATGGAGGAAAAACGGATAGATAGATAGATAGACAGACAGACAGACAGACAGATAGATAGATAGATAGATAGATAGATAGATAGATATTTGATTTGTTTGATAGTTAGATATGTTGATATGTGGTTTGATATATATATATATATATATAGATAGATATATAGATATATAGATATTGGTTGGTAGATAGACAGATAGACAGATAGATAGATAGACAGATAGACAGATAGATAGACAGATAGACAGATAGATAGATAGATAGATAGCGTACATTCATCTGACGCTCATGAACGCTGTGGTCTGTGGTTGAGGACTGCAGCTTCATTTCTGGTGTTTAATGGTAAATGAAGGTGTGTGGAGAAACTCAGAGACACACAGCAGCTCACAGCACCTGCCTGCCACCACAACCCTTCAGCAGCCCCAGAGACAATGATGAAACCATAGGCAACAGCTCATGATACAGAAGCTTGCTTTAGCATACGAGAAAATCCAGATCACCCCAGCATGTCATCTAAAGACACGGCTCTCCATGCCACTGCAGTAAAGTTATTTAACAAAGCAAAGAAATTTCCAATATCCTGCATTTGAAACAACCATCCTAATATGAAGAGCGTGAACATTTGTGCTTATCAGTGTTAAGATGTGCAATTATCACACATGCTTAAATGCATTTCAAACTGAATCAGCCATAATGGAGGAAGATCTTCCTGCTCATGCTCTCTGTTAACAGAATGATGAATGGTGAAGGAGAGGAATTGTGCAGAAAAGCTATATATGGAGATGATTTGAGCACGTTTTCTGCTAACTACTAACTGTAGACTCATGCTCCATCATTTAAGCCAATCCAGATCAACATTAGAACAAATTTTGCATATAAATACCCAATTATTAGCTAAAGAGATCCACTGAGAGTGAGTGATTGTGATTGCACATTTCTCTCAGTGCTCTCATTTAAACCAATCGAACTGAGCTCAGAATATTACGGCCACATAAGTAAGTTATTATGATTAAATCTAGGTTCATATTTAGTGCCGGTCATGATTAATAATTCAAACTATACATCATTGTTTCTGCAGGGAGGCTCAAAAATGGCTCAAGGCGGTAAGATCAGTGCAAGAACGATTGCTGCTGCCATTTGGACCATAACAATATGGTAAGATCCTGCATGTGAATCATAACATCATTACAGCGTGTCTTTTCTTTGATGTAGCTGAACCGTGAATCCTCTCCGCTTTTCCTTGAGATTCAAGCGGTTATTTCTGCTCATCCTTTCTTTGTGTAGACACTGCGTTACATAACAAGCCTATGAAGGCTTTGCATGATGACGCTAGCAGCATCTACACAGCTACGACCCCCACCTCATGTCTGCTTCTACCCCGCTACAACCCAACACTAGAAGAGGATCGTGAACTGATGCTCCTGCAGAACACAGCTGCCCTCTACAGTTCACATACATTACACTCATCAACATGTGCGCTTCTGAATATAGGAATACAGGAATAAGAATACAGGTGCTGCATCCTAATGTGCTAAAAATAAATAACATAAAATACATTAAAATATAAAATGAAACAAAATAATATATATATTTGCATGAGCAATTTGCCACTCAAATTTTCCTGTATTAAAGTAATGCATCCAGGCTTCTATTTTTTGAGCATTTGTTTTTGTAATTCCCATTATTCTTGATGTGATTCTCATTTATACAGCTATATAAAATGTATTTTAAATTAAAATAAATTAAAATAAATGATGCACAAACACTTATAAATAAATACAAATAATGAGTGTATATTAAAAAAAATTCACATTAAAATAATGAGAATTAAATGTTTTGCATTATGGCAATGAGAATTTAGGTGCTAAAATGTAAAATAAAATCAGAATGGAAAAATCTTAATTGTTGTAAAAAGAGCCTTAATTTTCTTTGTGCAAAATATTTCCTTCTTTCTTTTTTTGTATCTTTTTTTTTTAGGGTAAATTGTAAAACAGTCACAAAACTTCTCCTCCGACAGCTTCAAAATAATTTTCTACATTATATCTGAAAGTGAATCTCACAAATAAAATAAACCATAAACTAAAAATAAAATAAAAATAATAATAATAATAATGATTTGCATAAATACTGTGTTAAAATAATGCATTTGGAAATTTATTTTTGCACAATTATTTCTAATCTCTTGTTATACAAATGTACAAAAATGCTTTCATAATGCACAGATACTTTACAAATGAAATAAATACATATGTTTAAATAAATATAAATAATACATATATTTCTAAAAATGTAATAAATATTAAAAAAATTCACATTAAAATAATGAGAATTTTTTTTTTTTTGCATTATGGTAATGAAAATTTGGAAGTTAAAATGCACTAAATTCAGAATACAAAAAAAAAGCTGTCATAAAAACAGCTTTAATTTTTTTATGCAAAATATTCTCTCCGAATATATTTCTTTTGGAATATATTTTTAAATACAGTCACCAGTAATTTTGTGAAAGCTACAATCTCATTGCATGTGCAGCATGAGAAGTGATGCATAACATTAGCTTAAAAATCATTTAGAAATAAACACTACAAATCAGGTTGAAGCAGACATGACAAAAAATGTGTTATTTTATTACTGGTGTGCAATCTAGTGGTGCAGAAATGTTATTGCATCTCTTTTAAAATTGATCTCTAGCACGGCAGGTTTATTTACAGTAGCAGACATTTGATATGAGGAATATAATTCGGCCAGCACTCATATCTAACCATGACCACGAGGAAAGGCCTGTCGTTGATGTTTATAAGCAACATTTATCTCAAGACTAGATGAGATTAAAATCAATGTGAAGAGATGCACTGATATAATAACATTACAGCACAGATGAGTGATCTGACAGTAATATCAATATCTATCAGATGTATGGTGTTCATGTGCCGGTGCAAACCCCTGTCTGTGTTTCTGCATGTGTGTAACGGCAGATCCAATCCGAATCTCTGACCTGTCCTTTCAGGAAAAGGCTAATTCAGTTATCATTTTATGACTTTACAGTAAAACAAAAAAGATTCATGTAAAAAAACCAACAACAATCAAACCAAATAATTATAGAAAGCAAGACTTCAGCAAGACTGAGACATACACACATTTTACATATGACATATTACATTTTTATAATATTACATGCATGAAGGATGTGTATTTCAGTTTAATTTAGGCTGAAAATGATTGTTTTAACTTTATATTTGGCAATTTAATATTTTAATATTATAAATATATCATATATGCATATATATATATATATATATATATATATATATATATATATATATATATATATATATATATATATTTATATTTATATATATATATATATATATATATATATATATATATATATATATATATATATATATATATATATATATATATACATATGCACACACACACAATGTTAAATCATTAACAGAGAAAAACTGGATCTTAAGACACAGAAGAAGAGAGTGATGGATGACATTCCACATCGAATGAATCCTGACCTTCTGTAAACCCCACAGAGCTCGTGATCACCACATTATTACCTGACAGCAGCAGGTGGGACTGAGAGACAGATTAGACTAATAGACACAAAAACTGTGCCACCAGTCCAGCATTATGCTAAAATAGCGCGAATGCTTCCAAGTCTGTCTCGCAGAATGGCTCGACGTGCTATCATGAAGAAAGAATGGACTGCTCATTGAGAGCTAAACAATCTGCATATCCCAATACGCTAATGGCCTCCACCGTATTTGGACAGCAATTGACTCTGAAGCATTATGCAAATGAAACCAGGCTGAGCAGCCAATGACAACAATGGAGACAAACACAATCAGCTAAAACAACAGAAGCTGCACTGGCCGCATTTACTGCACTGGACGGATATTTTGCCACTATATAATGTTTAACATGGAAAATGAGGACCAGCTTGATATGAAAATTGTCCCAACAGGACAAAACCCACCAAAAATTACATGTCATGAAGATCTCTGTGGGAAAAAATTGTAATATATATATATTTGGCCTGAATTGAAGGTTTATGTAATTCAATAGCATAAAATCGCAGGATAGTTTATTAACTGTTTGCATCAATTTGATTAAATTTAAATAATCATATTTAGAAAATTCTAGGGAATCGGCATAGATCTGAATAAAAATAATATATTTATATTTAATCTTAATATACTTTCAGTCCAATTTTATTGTTTTACTTTCAATAAAAGTGTGGCTATTTTATTGGCTTGAAATTTTTTAATTCAATACCTTTAAAATTATTTTGTTAAAATAAAAAGCCTTACAAAATTATTTTCTATTATTTAATAAAATAGTAAATAATTAATAAAAAGCATTTTTATTAATGAACATAAACACATACTGAAATCTTAAATTTAGGCCTGAATATTTATTGTGCAAATTAATACTACTTATGCATACAGTAATGGCATTTTCCTGTTGTGTTTTTAGCACACAAAACACAAGTTCTGTTGTCAAAGCTTTGGTTCCCATGCACAACATACAAAGTCCTCCTGTACTTCTGCCAAAACTCCAGCGTGGGACGAAGTGAGACACTTTCCCAAACAGCTTTTCCAGCACTGTGTGCGGGACGTTCTTCTCGACAGAGCACTCTTTGTCTTTGTGCAAACGATCACTAAATCGAGATGAATTTGTCCATCATGGTGGTTCCAGTATACCCTCATTGCGAAGCATCCAAAACTCCCACGCTGCACGTCTGTGATGGAGAACACAGCTATTGTGCAGCAGTGTAATATGTATGAGTTATTACTGACATGGTTAAAAACAGCTTATGGCCATAGTTCTGTCTGGTGTGTGAAATATGCCAATTATTGCAATGACGACATACTGTATTTGGCACTCTGGCTACTATTTCTGGCTGCTTGATAGAAAAGTGTAATCATGTGCACTGTTTAGGAAAGGTTATGCTGTTCATTCATAAGTCACTAGACATCAGATTTTCACCTGCTGAATGATAAAACAGACCAGAACCATACAAGACAATCTAGCAAACATGTAATGTAGCAACTCCCTAGCAACCAACCACCCAAAACACCTTAGCAACTGCATAGCAACGTGCTGGAAACTTCAGAAGACCTAAGCAACCATCTAACCTAAGCCCTAACAACCACCTCCTAGAATACCCTAGCAACCACTCAGAACACTCTAGCAACCAAACTAGCAAATGTATTATTTTTTAAACATTTACAAGCATAAACAAATAGTCTAAGAGGGCTACAATAGATGAAAATTCAGAAATTAACTATATATTTATCATTTTACACCATTTCAGTATCAAAGGCTATATTTATGGCGAACTCAAGAATACAATTGAAAATAGTATTAATAACAATACTTCAATGAATTTTATACAACCAAACCAAATTAAAAATGTCATTAAAAATAAAAAAATAAATAAACAAAAATAAAAAAATAAATAAATACATTCTTTCAAATTGATATTTTAGAAATTAATTAAATGAATTAAGTATTACAACATAGCAGTCTTACAAGCAACTGAATTGTTGGAGTTTTTATAGAATTATAATATATAACAAACACCTATCTTGAAAATAGAAAAGAAGGTATGTTCTTTGAAAATTTACATTTATGAATAAAGTTTGGGAATAAATTCCTTTTACTAAATGGATTAAATCAATAAACAAACAAACACTTTACAATAAATATCTCCAAAACTAGTGCATAAAATGACAGGGTGAAATACTGTTTCATATCTTATTGGGTAACTATTATGAATAATTAAAAAAAAGACAGAAAACAATTCTTGTTATTAATTCTTGCTTTTTAATTTATGTTACTGAATTTATTATTCACAGGCAGATAGAGATACCTGAGTTATATTAAGAATATAATTAGAAAAGAATATAAACATAAAAAGAAATCGGCCAATGAAGAGATTAGACTTAACATCCAAACTAGCACTGCGACGTTTGCACTACTGACTTTACCAATGACCTCAGAAAATGTATAAATATGACTACTCTTCCAGTTTACGGCAAATATTCAGACTATTATAGTAATATCTGCCACTAAAAAGAGGCTACTACAAGAGAGGGTCACATTGAATAAGGTACTGAATAATTTAAACCGAATCCAGGACGTTTTAATGATCCTATTAGCTTCATACAGCGTGTAGAGTCTGGCTAGATCTTTCTGTCTGGAGACATTCAAGGTCCGATGAACATCTACATGGGTGGCATCTCAGCGTCTCCTCAGACCGATAAAAACAACATCAGCGACAGCATGAAAAATAGCAGCAATGCATCATCCTTGTCGAGGCCTTTCTCACCAAACAGGAACGCACCTGTGATACTCACATACGTGGACTGACTACAAAACCAATACTCTGCTATTTTATTGTTTATGCATGCATGCATACAGACACTCACAGAAATATCAGTCATGCACATCTAAAAAAAACACTCAGAGTGGGTTTCAGCTAATTCATTCTTTGTGTATGGACACAGGGGGTGATAGAGCAGCATTATTTGCTAGTGTGTGCATAATGGGAGCAGTCACTTTGGTTTTACTATTATCATCGCATTCAGCACTCCCTGGACACACCAATCACGGCACAAAGAGGATGCAGTTGTCATGGAAACGTTGTGGCGACTTGAACCGGAGACGAGAGCTCCAAGGCTGTACCGTCTCTGGGCGACACCAAAGATGGACGTTCTACACCTTCTTGGACACTGTCTTCAATTTGTGACTTCAATGGAGTTCACACGGCAAAAACATCAATGTTTGGCAGTGAACTCATCAGAAAAGATGTCTCAAGCTCTCTTCCACAATCTTGTGAGCCGCCTTGCATCTTCTAAGGAAGTAACCTAACCAAATTGTTCCTTGTAAGTTGCTGAACATTCTAGATAGGGAGCAACTACAAATGCTGCACAAATAGGGCTCCACAGGAATCCCCAAAATTTATTATATTTAGCTATTTTTTTAATCAATTTGTTTCAGAACTGAATAAAATATTTATTAAGATCACACTGATTTTCACTGAGCAATGCATTCTGGGATAGCTTATATTTGTCTTAAAGATGGCATTTTAAAATGATATATAATAACATAACTCTTTTTTGGAACATGCATCAAAAGCAATATTTAGTTGGTTAAAAATTCTTAAAGTACAATTGTTTTGATTTATTATTAATTTGTAATAAATTTTAAAAAGAACTACTGTAGGTAATTGAATAAAACTGCACAAATTGATTTTCAAAAAATCTGTAAACTCAATAAATAGGAAAAAGGCATTTTGCCTTATTAAATATTCAATCACTTAATCAAGTATAATTTTTTTATATAATATTTATGTATTTAAAATTTTGCAAGGGATTGTTTTTTAAATAAATGATTTATATACGAAAAGTGTATAAGTGTATAATATATATAAATGCAAATGCAGAAGTTTTGGGATAAAGTCCTTTTTTACAAGATTAGAAAAGTCAATCTAAAACTTTGCACAGCGCCATTCTATATTAGTACATATATTATTCCAAAAATTAACAAAAAGAAAAGAAAAAATGTAGACCAAGAATTGTTTTAGAATTGAATTGTGACTTTTAGAATAGGATAGGATAGGATCGTGAGGTGCCTAAAGATTTACACCCCTATATTTACAAAAAATAATTTTTTTAAATATATGTGATATGTGAAATATATGTGAAATTATATATAAAATTATATGTGAAAATGCGCCCTAGGTAGGCAGCTCACTAGGTTTTGGAGCAGAGCATCCTATCATGCTGCTATTCAGAGAAATCTAGGACACACAGAAAGGTATTCATAAAACTTCTCTCTGAGACCTGTCATGTGTACAAGAACTACAGCATTTGTAGTACAACTGAATGGTGCAATTCAAACTGTTGCAAGGCGTAATGCTCCAGAGCAGGTTTTTATTAAAATAATACCTCATAACACTTAATAACAAGCCAACTATGGCAAAAAAACACCAACACTAGACCCATACTAGTATTTTAGTATTTAGTGGGTCACTTAGTATCTATTTCAGTCAAGTTATTTTAAATATTCCCATCCACAGTTCCATCTCACTGCTCCAAAATCCTGCTCCACATAACTAATATTAAACATGTTCTAATGCATCGCACTGCGTTTTCACTTTCTGTATGCATAGACAAATTACCTGTCATAATAATAAAGCCAGACTGCTTTGTTTCTCTATGCCCATCAAATCACATAATTGTTTCATACTTAGCAAATCTCAGAGTGAAAAATAACAAGCCTCATCACAGAAAACATCAAGAGGCTAATGATTACAGCCGAATAATACCGCCTGACTTGTATTTAATAGACTTCCTGTATGTCACACAGCGCAGTGTGTCTAAAACACATTTCGCCTCATTAAATATTCAAAGGCTTCATCAAATATTGTCAGAAGTGTGATTATGTGAAGACAACCATGCCCAATTAAGGCTAACAGACAAGGCAAGACATTGTAACCATTTCAACCAGCTACTGAAGTGCATCTACATGCATCGTCATACTGCATCCATTCGTTCATCCAGCACTATACGGAATGTTGCACAAAACATCCCGCTCTGTCAGAGTTGCCACTGCAATACTGATGAACAAATAAAAACAAGCAGATTCTCTTTCCTGACACAAAGAAGCATTACATCTCAAAGGTTACACAAGATGTAGATTATGAACGCAATATATGACAGCTTGAGGAATGAAATCATACACTTGCGCTGGACATAAAAAACACTTCAAGTATGCAATAGATAAATAAAACCCAATATTCAGTGCATTTAATGACATATATAATAAAGCACAGTTTCAGCAATGGCATATGGATTTTCTTAGACCTTATGAAATCCAAATAGAATCAATACAGTCTATATGAAATATTGCATGAATATGTTATAATATGAAATTTGATGAAAAATATCTTATTTAAAACAAGGTTTCCCTGATAACTTTTGAAATATGAATCAGTATTCTCTATATGAAATATTATTTGAATATATCAGAATATGAATATAATCTGTCATCTGCATAGACTATATTTATATACACTGAAAATTATTAAAAATATATATATATTATGCAAAACAAGACAAATAAAACCCTGAGTCCATTTATAGTCATAAAAAATAATGCATGCATTTTATGTCTTGCAGATTTAAAATAATAATAATAATACAAATCGAGGGAAATTATATTTATATACATGTAAATTTACATGCCCAGAAAATTATAAGCTTTTATGTGGATTTGTATCTTCTATATGAAATATTAATCTTTTATTAATATAATAATATATTCATATAGGCCTAGTATATGTGAAACAGTACATGAATTGATATGAAATAATAATAATACCTTTAGTTTATTAACTTTATTATGTACTGGACATTTTTTCTTGATTTTTTTTAAATATAATAATTTAAATATAATTAATATATGCATATGCACATTAAAAAATGAGTTATTTATATGACCAATATGACATAGACTGAATATCTTCCATGAAACAGTCATTTAGTCTCATTTGACTGTTATATCAGAGGGTGGAGTGTTGAATATTAATATTTCAGTCTCACATTCCCAGCAGTTGGATGAGTTTATCCTTCACAGGTGTCAAAACGTCAGAAATCTCTCTCACCTTGCCCGCATCCCTCCGCTCCCGTGGCGTCGGACGCGCTCGGCGTCTCCTCGTCGCCCTCGAACAGCTGGTTCACTTCGCCCTGGATGTCACCGGCGGTCACCGTGAACCTCTGGCTCATGCTGTCGCCGGTGGCCTGAAGCGGACTGACGGGGAACGAATGAGCGCGGCTTCGCTCTCTTCACCGGCTCCAGCTGATGCAGATGTGCGCCGGTCCGCGGTGATCAGCCCGGTCTCTGGTTGGGGAGTACGAGGACTAGTGATAATAAAAGAGCATAAACGTGTGTAACGTGTCCGGTTGAGACGTGCGTTTTAATGTTCTTTGATAGCAGACACTGAATGAGTCTCGAGAGCGGATCATCAACCGGTGTCTGAGACTCACTGCGCATCCGGGTCCTAAAGCCCGCGAGTGATCGATCAATCACAAACATTGATCAAGACGCATTCATAGATCTTAGTAAAAATAAAAGTAAAAAAATAAAAAAATAAATATTTATATACAACCTTTATTTTATGCCCTTCATTTTAGAAGATAACCTGACATTTTACTTTATTTAACAAAATGACATTATTTATCTTTATTAATTATTTTGGCAAAGTATTATATTCGCAATTCAAGATTAACTTTAAAACGTTAATAACGTATATTAGTACTGATCTCACAATGTTTAACGCTTTCAAATATGAGAACACAAAACAAGGAACTTATAAAAACTATTCTAAAGCTTTTCAAATTTGTGTGAAGTGTTATTTTCTTATTAAATTTTTACATATATGTTCACTTTTTACTTTGTTTTTATTTCACATATTCTGAACTGTACAACAATGCCTCATATTTGCCTTGTTCTTTTTGCATTGCATTTGACTGTGAATAAATGCAAAAATAAATAATATAGATCACACCATTTGCTGCAAAACTGGACTTTATACCATAATAAGCATAGTATTGCATTAATGTACAGTACTAATACCAAAAAGATATAGTGGTACATGATGGTACCATGACACTACCTTATTTTTAGCCAGTAATCCCAATGTTTGTTTGCACATTTATTATGGTAGGACTATCACATTCTTTGAAAACCATACATGAATATGAAAATCATAACCACAATCAAATCCCTATACATATTCATGTTCCTAGTATTTGCATGGTATACCATCATACTTCAGGTGTTGCTAAGACACGTCCAAAACCATAGAAATCATGTTTCTTTTTGTAAGTTAAATATTCATATTTACAGGGTTTGTAGGATTTATTATGGTAAATTTAAGACCAAGTAAAAAATAAAATAATAATAATAAAATACCTCCATGATCAGACTGCAAAAAGGTGATGCTCTTCCATTGTTGTCTTGTTTTCCAATGCAAATAAAAAGATTCTTACTACTTTCACCAGAGCTTCACAATGACATAAAATAATAACACAGTTTCTCAAGATTTCATTTTACATTTGCATCTCTATGTATCTCGATTTAAGGATGTTTAGATATGTGTAACTAAACATCCTTGAACCATCTTTGTTTTCTGTAAAGTTGATCAAAATGAAGCAAGTTCATGCTTAAAAACGAGAACTAATATAAAAGGGACACCAGTTTTATATCCTATTGACAGATGTTTATTCTTGTTTAAAACATAAACTCACAATTTTGCTCATTTTCTCAAGACTTCATTTTACATTTGAATATAAAGTAAATGTATCTTGATTTAAGGATGTTTAGATATTTATATGGGAAAAAAAAAATGACTGGAGGATATTTTTTAAGCAATGCATGCATTATTTAATGTCACGACTTTCTGTTCAGATTTAAGCATAGACAGTAAAAGAAATGGACACAGCGACCCCATTGGAACCATAGACAGTAAAAGAAATGGACACAGCGACCCCATTGGAACTCAATTGAGACAAGTGAAGCCCGTTTTTAGCGATTTTTAGAACTTCCGTTTCTGACGCGCAGACTTAAACTAAGCTTGATGACGTCAGCAACCTGTCTGACAGATGTAAACCTTCTAGTAGCTGTGCGTGCAAACTGCCATCGTTAATCTTGCAGAGACGGCGAGCTTGAGCGGGGGTTCTTTGGCGTGAGTGAGCAGGAGTAAGTATTCTGATTAATTATTTTGTATAGTATTTTAAAATGTAACGCCAGTACGCCATATCTCTTGACGTCTCCCCGATTGCCTGCGAGCTTTCTCCTCCTGTCTGTACGGTAATTTCTCTACTGTGCGACAGAGAGTCGAGTGGTTATGACGCAATTGTTAGCCTATTTTTACAAAAACTGTTTCTACGGGGCCATAATGTAACATAGAAGGTAATGGAGCCCTTTATACATTGTCGTGTATCTTTAGAAATAAATAATGGATAAATGGAGTCTTTAAACGCCTCCGATGTAAAGTTATTCGCTGTCAAAGTGACGCAAAAATGAATGGGAGTCAATGGGATGCTAACGCAAGTGAAGTTCTGCTACAAGATGGCGGCACGCGGCCGACTTCAACTTCCGGTCGACTTCCTTGCCCCCTGATTGGAACTCAATTGAGACAAGTGAAGCCCATTTTTAGCGATTTTTAGAACTTCCGTTTCTGACGCGCAGACTCAAACTAAGCTTGATGACGTCAGCAACCTGTCTGACAGATGTAAATCTTCTAGTAGCTGTGCATACAAACTGCCATCGTTAATCTTGCAGAGACGGCGAGCTTGCGCGGGGAGTTCTTTGGCCTGATCTTCTAGGCAGGAGTAAGTACTCTGATTAATTATTTTGTTATAGTATTTTTAAAATGTAACGCCAGTACGCCATATCTCTTGACGTCTCCCCGATTGCCTGCGAGCTTCTCCTCCTGTCTGTACGGTAATTTCTCTACTGTGCGACAGAGAGTCGAGTGGTTATGACGCAATCGTTAGCCTATTTTTTACAAAAACTGTTTGTTTCTACGGGGCCATAATGTAACATAGAAGGTAATGGAGCCCTTTATACATTGTCGTGTATCTTTTGAAATAAATAATGGACAAATGGAGTCTTTAAACGCCTTAGATGTAAAGTTATTCGCTGTCAAAGTGATGCCAAAATGAATGGGAGTCAATGGGATGCTAACGCAAGTGAAGTTCTGCTACAAGATGGCGGCACGCGGCCGACTTCAACTTCCGGTCGACTTCCTTGCCCCCTGGATTTAAGACCTTTTTTTTTATGACCTTTTTTCTTCTTGCTTTATGGCGGATCGCAGACTTATAAGTGCATTACCGCCATCTATCTCTCAAATGGACCATTGACACTCCTAACTGAGATTGTAGACAGAGTGTCAATAGTCCATTTGAGAGATAGGTAGTGGTAATGCACTTATAAGTCTGCGATCCGCCGTAAAGCAAGAAGAAGACAGCGCGTCACGCGCCGGCTGTTGAGAACGTGCTCAGGACACTTCAGACACTGCAGTGAATCAAAGGTAAAAAACAATATAAATACTGTATAGTTTCTTGCACAGACCAATCGTTTTGAATTTGGTTTTGTTTGTATATGTTTTTTGACTCTCTTAGCCGTGATTCCCATTCACTTACATTGTATGATTGACAGACTGTAACAGTTTGAGTTAAAAATCTTCATTTGTGTTCTACTGAAGAAACAAAGTCACCTACATCTTGGATGCCCTGGGGGTAAGCAGATAAAATAAAATTTTAGTTTTTGGGTGAACTATCCCATTAAGAATTTGTAACACACAATGAAACAAGTTCGAATGAAACACACAAAACAACTTATGATTTGTTCATGGCCTTAGACTAGAGACCTGTCAAAACATGTCATAAGCTTTATGACACAACAGAAAATTACAACCTCGAGTTTTCATTAGATCACATTAACATATCATAATTATTAAGGGAATATAAGAAGCTACTTTCAAAATTGCTATTAATATTTGTATGTTTGTATGTTGTAACGGTTCACTGACGCTAGGTGGCGCTAATAATAGCAGAGATGAGTGAAAGCTGGAAGTTCCCTTTCATAGGTCACTTCGATGCTGCGGTGACGTCACCGTATGGGAACACCTTCGGTGTGACGAATGTCTGAAGCCCTATACCATCTCGCCAATCCTATTGGCGCAAATAGCGCTTGGCACCGCCCTACGCATGCGTACGCATCGTATACCCGGGCGCCGCGCGCTATTTCGCTCAGATTTCATTTCCTTCAGGAAAGAGAATCATCTGTGCCCTGGAATCATCTCGCGTTCATAGCGGTTTTCTCGAGCAGTGTTAACTCCTCTTCGCGGACGCGATGAGCTTTCGAAAGTGCAAGGAACCGTGTACCAGGTTCATCACTAAGGGAGACACTCACGAAAGGTGCGTAGTCTGTTTGGGATTACATCACGCGCAGTCTGCGCTTAGTGGCCTTTTCCTCTTGTCCCCACTGTGATGGCCTGCGACTTAAAGTTACTGCGCTCGAGGGTAGAAGTGTTTTCCAAGGTCGCCCCCGCGTCTAACCCCCGCCGTGTCGCTTCTGCGGCTGCCGAGGCACCGCACGAGGCGATGGCTTGGGGAGACATGTGCGACCTCACTTACGACGACAGAGCGGCGCTGGAGTTTTCTCCACATCGCTCGCTCTCCCTACCCGAGTGCAGGATGCCACCTTCGTCGAAACCCGTTGTGTTCTCGGACGGGGGTTTACAGCCCACCCCGGAGGCATACGATGCTATCTCCTTCGGTTGTGGGCAGTTCGACGACGACGTCTTATCCACCCGCGGCTTCGGAGTCTGAGGACTTCGTGGCAGATACGGACAGCCCTCTCCCTCCTAGCGGACAGGAGAAGCGCGTCTCTCCCTCCTACAGCGAGCTGTTGGATGTGGTCTCTCGTGCGGTGGGTAAGCTGGGACTGGACTGGGAGGTTGAGAAGGCCGAGGCCCAACCTTCATCTAAGCTGGACGACCGTTTTTTTGACTAGTCGTGCTCCCGCGCAGCCCCGTAGGCCCCTGCCTTTTTTCCCGGACCTCCACCAGGAGGTTTCGAGGTCCTGGAAGCAGCCCTACTCGGCGCGCATCACGAACGCTGCGGCTGCGGATTTCGCCACCATTTCAGATATGGCGAACCGTGGCTATACACCCAGATAGCAAGCATAGTCGGCCCGATTCTGGCTGAGTGTCGCCACAATCGGCTGGAGTCCGGGTCGGCTGAAGTACTGTCTCACGTCGTCGCACCAAGTCTGGCATCTTGTAGTCGTATTAAGTACATTGCATTGTATCTGGCCCTATTGCGGCTTAAGTGTGTTGGTGCAATGACTCGGTAATTAATGATGATGATGATAACAACAACAAAAACTGGCCTATAATACTTGTAATGTCCATTTTTACCCAGTTGATTTTTCATGATGATAATGATAAAATCATGATAAAATAAATATTATTATTATTATTAAATATTATAATAACATAACCTAATAAAATTAATATAACAGAAACAACAAAAACGATTAATAAATGGTACATAAACATGCACATTGTCTTTGTGGACGGACATATACGCTGCCTGATTGGAACTGACACAGACCAGCCGTCACGCTGTTTGGCGCCATTTCTAAATATTATGCGGCAGACGGATATCTATCAAGCACATGGCCCGATTCTGTGGAGCGGCAGTCGGCCCACTTGCTTTGAAACGGCCACAAGACGACTTTCGTCATCAATTCTAATCCCACAGAGCGGGAAAAGGGACCTCACTTTCGACGCCATAAACTGGTGAGTGGAGCATTATTTAATTTTGTAATTTGTGAAATATACAAAAGTCTCTTTAAGACTATTAAGGGTATTCTATAGTCTTTGAATATACATAGCACAATCAAAACGGTTAATAAATTTGTCAACGAATTGTTAGCTAAACCGGAACTCTCCAATTTGTTATACTAGGTAAGGTAAGGTTAATAAGTCAACACATTTTAGCGTCGCAGGAATTCTTAAATATCTTTGACATAGAAATAAAATATTAAGAGGAAAAGAATACACACTTTGGTAAGTATATTTTTTCTGTATTTTGTACTACATCTAGTACAGTTATTAACGTTAGCCTAGCTACGTTGGATGTAAAAAAAAAAAAAAAAAAATAGATAGGCCCAGATATAGGCATAATTTAACTTAGCGACCAGATTTAAGCCAACAAAAAAAACATATGTGTTGCCTTAGAAGTATTTATGGTTTAATATTAACTTACTTGATTGGTTTAATGAACTTTGACTGCATAAGTGTACATGATATAGTTTTCAACGCTAACTGGTGCGAGGGCATAGAACTGCAGCACGAACGTTAAACGAAAATTATGTGAACAAACTGCAAGTTTACAGCACCCGTCACAGTATTTTAATAACTAAAAAACAACAGCACTTGATCTGAACGCATTAAAGACAGTGATATTAAAAGACCAAATGTTGTAGCTATATTTCCATTGGTTATGCATGCAAGCAGATGAGCCCTAAATATCTTAATGCATTAAACCATTAGGAACTGTTATGCGTAATGTGCGTAATGTGCTGTTGACCCTTCTCAGGGAGTATGATTAATAGGCGGGCTGACCAATCGTAAATTATGTTACGTACAAATTACTTAAATTACGTACAAACCAGACAGGAAAGTTAACATGGGTGGAATTGAACTTGAAAAATGGTGTGTACTGAAGCCTTTCCAAGGTTGTAAAAAAATCACTTTCTGATGTTCTTTAAGTAAATATGAAAAAGATGATCTGTTCACGTTATTTTAAAGCTTTTCACAGCATACCCATAATACACATTAGCAATGAGGTGTATACTGAATTTGGTCTTTTAATGTAACTGTGTCATTGAAGGCACCTTCTCTCCAGGTGGACATTCAAATAAGTGTGCATAATCACGTGAATGATAGATGATTTTAAGAATGTTTATGAATATTATTTTATGAATATGTTAGTTGATACCGTCCATTGTTCAGAATATAAATAGTATCTTTATTCACTGCATAGAGTAACATAAATGTGTTGAAAATGATATTACAGCAGGCTACAGTAAAAGTACAATTTTACATTTTACCTTTGCAATTTATATATATATATATATATATATATATATATATATATATATATATATTTTTTGTTTTTTTTTTTTTTTTTTTCTTTTTTTTTTCATTAAATATTAACTAGGCTACCTGACTTAAATATCATAGCAATTACTTAACATATTGTTCATGTTGTGGTTCTGTTGTGCTCATTTGTAACTTGGTTTGGATAAAAGTGTCTGTTATGATTAAATGTAGGCATAAATGTAAATATGCTGATGTAATCAGCTTCCACATAATATTTGAGTATAATGGAGCTTGCATATACCTTTACACTGGTTGCACCACTGGTTTAATATATTTACAATACACAGTGAATGAATAAGTGTTTTTTAAAACAAGTGCATGATTTAGTTAATGTCAATGTTGATTGTTGATTAATTTCTCACTTGTATTTTTCCTTAGGTTGGAGAAAAAAAAGGTAAAAACATGGATAGACGTAGTCTTAGAAAACGAGCAGTGAAAAGGGTGAGTTCTTTATTTTCTTCCTTTCCTGATGAGATGCAGATCACTGGAGCTGCAGAGAATGCCACTGTGAATATCACAGAGGAGGACCAGAATCAGGGTGATCAGGGTCAGGCATCACATATATTTGACAGTGAAGATGATTCGCAGAGTGATGATGACATAGTAAATGTCAGTACATCACTAACTGAGTCTTTGTGCGACTGGGCAGTTCATTTCAAGGTGTCTTTAGTAGCTTTGACTGCACTTCTGGCCATCTTGAGAGTTCATCATCCTTTCCTACCAAAGGATGCCAGAACTCTTCTACATACCACTACCTCCTACAGTATCCAAGTTGTTGCTGGTGGTACTTACCACTATGTCGGCATTTTGAAAGCTTTTGCAAAAAGCATGGATCGCATCTGGTCTCACATTCCAAACAGGCATGAATTTAAATTGCAGCTGAACGTAGATGGACTACCTCTGTTTAAGAGTTCCTCAGTACAGTTCTGGCCAATCCTTGGCTTGCTACAGGGTGTTGTGAAAAAGCCAGTTGTCATTGCTCTGTTTTTGTGGTGTCTCAAAGCCAAGTTGTCTGGTTCATATTTACAAGATCTTGTCAGTGAGTTGCAAGAACTAAGCAAAGGATTCTTCATCAAAGGGAAACAGTGCTTCTTGAAGGTCAATTCTGTCATCTGTGATGCGCCAGCAAGAGCTTTCATTAAAGGAACAAAAAGTCATACTGGTTACTCAGGTTGTGACAAGTGTGTCCAAACAGGTGTTTATCTTAAACACAGAATGACTTTTCCAGAAGTCAACAGCGCACTCCGGACAGATCTGTCTTTCAAAATGATGTACGATGAAGACCATCACGTGACAAAGTCACCATTAACTGATGTAGGTATTTCTCATGATTACATGCACCTTGTCTGTCTTGGGGTAGTACGGAGACTGTTGGATTTATGGATTGCATCAGGGCCTTTGCTATCCCGCTTGTCTTCTCATCAGATGAAACTTATCTCTAGTGCACTCGTAGGCTTAAGAGGTGTTAGTCTACAACCCAAGATTAATTTTGAGAAGAATCGAATCTAAAGATTCGAATTGCTTTAATTGAACTGATTCCAAATTTAATTAGTTTATACTTCATCAACGGTTCGTCCAGCGAACACAGAATTCAGTATATCCTTTCCATTCTGTTTATATTACTTCATGGCTTAATGAGAATACAAACAGAATGATAATTTATAAACTACTAGCTAGGTAGCATAGGATCTGGGCAAAGTTTAATCTTAAAATACACCACACAAGACAATACTTCTTTATAAATGAAACAAGAATTTATTGAGCTACTCTATTACATGGATCTAAAACCTAATGGACATACACATACATACACACACATACACATACATACACACGCACACACAGTTACTGAAGAGGATGATAACGGAATTTGAATGAAGTCCCAGGAGTAAGTTATTCGTTAGATCGCACCAAGAAAATCACAAAAACAGAGATGTGTCTTATCTTTACTGCTTAAGATCAATCTGCACTTATTTCAGCAAGGAATGAAGTTTGTTTGTTTTACTTGCATTTGCGCTGAAAAGCGGAGTTGGAGATTCGCTTGTTGCCTCGTCTCAGGGAATCCCCACGCCTCGGGTTGGTTGCAGATCTGTCGTTTGGATGACGTCTTTTGGGAAAACCCTCCTGGTGATTGGTTGGTTGCCTGGTTACGTAGAGCTTCGGAATTCCTTCGGATAGTTTCGCGGTTTGCAAGACTTCGAAGATTCTTGGCAGTCACGAAGTTTCAACGGAGTGTTTTGAGTTCTGGATGACAAGAACGCTAGCAGCGTTGGAGTAGGTAGTTCAAGCCATGGCGAAGAAGGAAGCGTGCGCTGAATTAGTTCAGGCATTGAGGTTTTATCCAAGAGGATTTGGTCCATCCCACGACGCGATCTTCCAATGGGATGCTGTTGCAGCACTTAGACATGCCCTGTACGGTTTCTCTTTGTGCATTGATTAAGCATCCTGTGGCATCGTCATGTGAGATGAACTCCATTGTGGAACTTTGGTGAATACCTTATAAAGTGTCATAATATGCACCCAATACAGAATTTGGACATTTCATTAGCTCCAAGTTTAAGCAAATAACGTGAGCTTTCGTTCAACACTAAACTTTCCATATCTTACACACATTTGATAGCACTATCTGCTAAAACCAGTAAAACATTGATTAAAGTTGCACCGATTACATTTGAACACATCAAACATATATAAGACATAAAACATATTATTTGTGAATATAATTAAACCTTCAGATTTCTCAATGGTTGTCCTTTTGAGATCATTTATTGAAAGGTTCAGTTTGTAGAAAACTTCCCAACCAAGCAGGAAGCAGAGTCATGGGATGGATCCTATATGGATCCTTTGTGTTGAGGTCCATTAATTATTAATGATTCCTGTGGGGCCGCGGGGGTTTCCATACGTTGTGATCATGAGATGCTTCTTGATACACAGGGTCCTTGTATCTTGTGAAAAGAGTTAATGTCGTCAACTCTTTTAATCGGAAAACAACAAGGCTGACAGGAAGCTTACACATGATGTCGACGTCACATAATCAGTTCCTGATTAGTTTTCTGATTTGCGGGGGTATTTTCCAACAAAAAGTCCTCTGTTGCGGAATCACGTTGTCACTTCTATTAAATGCAGACATACAACTGAGCATTGTTACTCTTTAGTTAATAATTAATGGAGCTCAGAATGTGCAGATGGGAGGAAATAGGCTCTTTTAATTCCTTTGGGAGAAGTAGCCGATTCTGCAGTTATTGGTGTGACTGTTCACTGAGGTCCTACAGTCCCCCTTTTGCGCGGTGATGTTCCTGGTGCGAACATCGACGGGCACTGGAACAAGAGACAGAGAGAACAGGCACACACAAGACACAAACAACATCTCCATGACTTGCTGAATTCTGGTGCAGGACTTGGGTAACTTGGGATAGATGGGTGACATAGGGGTGCGTTGTTTAGGATTAGTTGTAATTGGGTTTTTGATCGATCTAACTGTCAGTGGTTCAACGAAGCGGTATGGGCGTAATCTCACTGAAGTTGATTGGATTCTCCAATTCGGGTTCTTGGTCAGTTTTATCACGTCGGTAAATGCGCAGGACGCCAGACGTGCATTTACTGAAAGACTCTTGTACGGCGTTCACACTCGCTTGTGCAGGAGGAAGGCTAGTATCAAGGTCACAATACATCCTACGATAGTAGAGATGTGAAGCGCTGTGTCAGCGACAGACCAAGACCAAATGATTGGCTCACCAGTGGGCAGAAGGCGAGCTATAGCTTCTAAGGCTGTATTCACAGGAGTCAAATCAATAAGTTGCGTTCCTTCCTCCCTGATCCTTTCTTCCAATTCTGGATCAAGGACGAAAGAATGCTGTTTGAAGAACGGTGAGATTTCGAGTTCAGCCTGTTACTCATCGTCGGTGAGGTGATACAATGCTAGATCGTCGATATGGAGGATCGAGCCCTTAGGGACATTGATCCATAAAGTTTGGCTAGGCAGGATAATGCGCATGACCTTGTCGTGTTGATCGTAGATGGCGGTAGCTGTACGCACTTAGGTGTTGACTAGCCATCGTTTTCCGACAATATTGGCTTGGATTGCCTTAATTTGGATGATGATGGCTTTTGATGACAATGATTTACAAAAAAAA
Organism: Cyprinus carpio; assembly: GCF_018340385.1. NCBI lineage: Eukaryota > Metazoa > Chordata > Actinopteri > Cypriniformes > Cyprinidae > Cyprinus > Cyprinus carpio. Next base: position 33,275,189 of record NC_056577.1, on the reverse strand, counting down.
AAATTTTGGGTAACAGGAGTCAATCCTAATTTCTAGACCTGGATTTAGAGTTGAGTTAGGGGAGTTTCCTGATGAGGACTAGAAGGGAAAGGAAATTATAGTCAGTGAAGAAAAGGAAAAACACAAAGAGAAAGAGAAAAGATAAACACAAAGAGACACAAGGACACTGACTGAGGTTAAGAATGTAAACCGAGTGTCACATGTGTGGAGGACTCCTCTCCACTAGGGGTTGGTCCTAGCAGTGCTGTGGAGGAGCGTGTGTAGGTGTTGTGTAAAACCAAACTATATGTTGCCTTAAAAGGATAGTTATAATTAGTGTGGTGTATAGCATGGAATTGTTGGTCTGTGTCAGTCAGTTTGATCCTCCCCCTTTCCCTGTCGGTTGGAGCCCTGGTGCCTCTTTGTCTGGTTTCGATGGACCCATCGAAGGACTGGCTCGCTGTGCCCTTGTCTGATTTTGATCCGATGGGCAACAGGTGAGAGCTTGTCTACACTCTCGTGGGGTCCTGTCCAGTGAGGAAGGAATTACTTTGACAGGCGATGGGGAGCATTCTGCCTTTGTTGGGCGAAGCTGTAGGACCACACTTGGTCTCTGACACTGAGTTCCTGGTGAGAGGCCTTTTGGTCGTAGTAGACTTTTCTACCTTCCGCGCTTCTTTGGAGGTTTTGTTGCGCGAAGGCGAAAGTCGATCCTAGGTGCTGATGCAACTCTTCCAGGTGCTGGTGAGTGGTGTAGGCGGTGATGAGGTTCAGGTCAATAGGTTGGTACTGCAGGTGTAATGGTAGTGTCATTTGCCATCCCGTCATCACTTCGAATGGGGGTACTCTGGTAGACCGGTGAGGGGTGGCCCTGATGGCCATCAGTACCAGAGGAAGCTTGACATCCCAATCCTTTTGATTGGTGGACACATACTTCTTCAACATGCTTGCCACTGTCCTGTTGACTCGTTTGACCTGACCTGAGGAAACTGGGTGATGGCATATATGAAGCTTGGCCTGTATGCCTAGGAGTTTCCATACTTCCTGCATGACTTCGGCAGTGAAGTGGGTTCCTCGGTCAGAGTTGACTCTTAAAGGCCGTCCAAATCTTGAGAAGATGTGGTTCATTAACAGGCAGGCTGTCGTTTCTGCTGTATCGTTGGGAGCTGGGAGACACTCTACCTACTTAGTGAATTCGCAAACCATGGTGAGGAAGTATTTGTATCCCCGTGTCGACCGTGGCAGGGGTCCTACCCAATCTATTTGGAGGTCCGACCATGGGAAGGTCATTCCTTTCTGTTGTAGTGACGCTCTGTGGTTTGGGTTTGCCGGTTGGAACTGGCAACACACCAGGCATCCATTTACGTATTCTGCCACGTCTTGCTGCATGCCAGGCCATTACGCCACTTGCTTGAGCGTTTCGTAGGTGGCCTTGGCACCATGGTTTCCAGCGAATGGTTCATCGTGGGCATGTGTCAGCATCATCCCCCTTTGGCCCTGAGGAACTTCGAGCTTTGGCGCAGTTAGGGGCTCAGGGACATATGTGAGAACGCTGTCTTTAAGATGCAGCATGTGCTTGATTGAGTGAAGTTGGCGGAGATCAGATAAATTGGATAGGTCGGCGATGGAAATAGTATGAGTGAGTGGGTTGGAAATGTCAGTGGCAATGGTTTGTAGCACTGGATTCGATGCTTGGAGGGTGAGGAGATCATCAGCGGTGAATTGAGGTGAGAGTTCAATGTGGGAGGAGGTGGGGGTTTGCGCGCCAGTGGCGTGTTGGCGGTGGGTTATGGCTGCCACTGATGGGTTGGGTGGGAGGGCAGGAAAGTCCAGGACTCTCTGTGTAATGCACCTGCTTTGGCGAGGGCATCAGTTTGGTCATTGAGATCTTTGTCTTGTCCTGGTTGACATGAGTGATCTTGGACCTTTTTCCAATAAACGATCATGTCATGTTCGGTGACAATGGTATCGCATGCTTGGAAGAGTTCCTGATATTTGACAGGCTTGTTGTTAGCTGTCTTGAATCCATTCTGTTTCCATCCAGCTAGATGGCATGTGAAGCTTAGACGGACATAGTTGGCGTCGGTACAGATGAGGAGTTCTTTGATGTTGTGGGATGCAGCAAGTTGTAGGGTGATGAGGATGGCTGCTATTTCTGCATATTGTGATGAGTGAGGGCCTAATTTGAATTGTTGTGGTGGGCAAGGGTCATTGTCGAGCCAGACCACATTAGCTCCCGCTTTCAAGTTGCCCTGTTGATTGTAGGAACAGCCATCGACATATGCTGTGGACATGCCTTCACACACATTCTCCTCAAAGTACCTGTAGTTTGTCCGCTGCAGTTGTGCTGGTTCTTTTGGTTCTGCTGATGTGTACAGCATGTCCGTTAAGTTTTGGCAGGCTGCTAGCCCGTTACATAACGAGTTTTTAGCCATTGATTTTATCGGGCATATCTTGCCTCAGGCTGCCATGTAGCTATGTGTGCGTTGGTTACCAAGCCATCCCTGATTCGTTGACTGTTGAGGAAGGTCACTGGCTGGTGACACGTTTCTATGATGACCTTTTGCGCTCCAATGTAGTTGGAGAAACGCTGAATGGCCCATACAGTGCAAAGCAACACTTTTTCACAGTCTGAGTATTTTCATTCTGGGGGAAGCAATGTTTTGCTGGCATAAGCGACCACTCGTTTGTCTTTGTCATGGAGCTGGTAGAGGCCTGCACTGAGGCAATGATTGGAGAATCCAGCTTCCAGATAGAATTGCTTTTCTGGGTCGGGGTAGGCCAGGCATGGGGCGGAGCATAGGCATTCTTTGAGCTTGCTCATAGCTGTGTCCTGAGCTTCTGACCAAACAAAGGGTTCGTCCTTTTTCAGGAGGGAAGTTAGTGGGTCTGGTTATGTCAGCTTAGTTCTCGATGAACTGTCGTGAGTAATTGCACACTCCCAGAAAGCTTTGTAGCTCAGAGATGTTAGTGGGTGTCTTTATGTTTTGAATTGCTTGCCTACAGCTGGACTGTGGTTCGATGCCACCATGTCCGATGAGCAAGCCAACGTAGTTTACCTTGGTTTTACACCACTGTCCTTTGTGAAGGGCAATTTTTGCTCCTGCTGTTGTCAGCTGGTTCAGGACATGGTCAATTTCTTTGAGGTGGTCTGCCACATTTGAGCTTTTTATAAGGACATCCACGGAAACAAGGTTGCCTCTGACTCTGGCATCAGGGCATGCTTTGTTTAGAAAGATGTTGAATTTTGCTGGTGAATTGACATAGCCGAAAGGGCACAGTGTGAAGGGTGTACTGTCGATTGCCAAAGGTGAATGCCAGTTTGTGTTGGTCATCAGGGTGGACAGGGATGGTCCAAAATCCTGAGGCGACGTCCAATGTGGAAAGGATCGTTGAGCCTTTGATTTTGGGAATCTCTTGGTCCAACTGAGTCATAGGCCATCGCGATAAGGGAACTTGTTGGTTCAACTTGCGATAGTCGATTGTGGGCCGCCATTTGCCGTTGGGCTTTAGGACTGGCCATATTGGTGCAGAGTAGGTGCTGTTACAGGGCCGGATGACCCCCTTTTCCAGCATGGAGTCAATGATCTCTTGAACCGATTCGTATGACGCTATCGGAATTTTGTACTGCCTCACGAATGTGGGTGGCGCATTTGGATGTGTTGGGATGCACACTGTGTGGATATCAGTGAGGCCACAGTCCAGGGAATCCTTTGCGAAGGAGTCATTGTATTTGCACAGAACCTCTTTAAGTCCTTGGCGATCCATTTCGCGGTGGAGGGCATCCGCCTCGCTCAGGATTTGTTGGGACTTGTGCATTGAACTTGGCGTAGGGTTCCTCTGTTGAGTCATTTGAGGGACTCTGGACCTTGACGGTTACCTGTGCAGGTGATTCTGTCGCAGGCTGTGTTGAGACAGCACAGACAACGAGGTGAGTGCCGTCTGTTAGTTCTGACCAACAGTTATTTTCTTTGGACACTGGCCAGGATAGAAGTGATGGCGATTACTTCATGGGGCTTTGTGAAGGTTACAGTGTCTTTGCATTCATCTGACATTAGTTCGGCTGGTATGGGGCCGATGACAGGTACTGTTAGCTCAAAGTCATGGAACGCCTGGTTGATGAGCCATCCCAGGTGACTGACTTTGGGAATGTTGCTGTCTTTGGCCGTACAGTTGTTGATCAACACATACACAGCACGAGATGACACTTCCATGAGAGGTGTGGCTTCCAAGGTCAGTCCTAGTTTTAGGCAGGTCTGGAAGGTTGGAAGAAACCTAGCTTACTGTTGAGAGTGTGGCCAGGTCGCATGTTGAGGCGGACGCTGACACTCTTGCTGTAGGCAGGTATTGTAGCTTCTTGTTCAATGCTCATTGCGCATGCCTCTGGAATTGTTTGACCAGATCGAAGGTTCTTGAGATTGACTGCAGTGGTCAGTTGGTGTGACGGAGGAGCCCATATGACGTTGTTCACAGTTTCAATGCAAGCATTGAGACGAACCATGATGTCTGCGCCTATGATGTCATGAGGTAGGTTAGGGACAATGAGGATGTTTTCAGGAGGGGTAGTGACTGAGAAGTAGTGAGTCTGTTGTTCCATCGTAGGTCTACAGCGCCAAACCCTCTTGGAGGTAGCCATGGTTGTTGACCATGGACTGAGAGGGAAGCGGCTGTGCTTTGATATGTGTGGTAGGCTCCGATATCTCTGCTTCAATGTTTTGAAGAGCTTTAGGCTGATAGCGGAGTTTTCAGTCCACAGAGCTAGTGCTGCATCAACCACTGGTGTGTCTTGGACGTGTATGGCGTCATGATTCGAAGAGAAACCTGAGTATGAGTCAGACGCTTGCAATGAGCAGAGGAAACGGGTCTTGTTTCTTGCTGCTCGGAGTTGAGCTTGCTCTTGGCTTTGACCTTGCATCGTCAGTCAGTGAAGGGGTGGCAATGTCTGTGGCTTGACACTGTGACTCGTTGGGGTTCACTGACTGGAAGGGCAGAGGTTTGCGGACTTGGGTCCATATCTTCAGGTGCTTGAAGTCTATTAAAGGTTCAAAGTGATTGAGCATGGTCTTTCCCAATAAGGGAGTGATAGGTGTTGAGTGGTGAAACGTACATGAGGTGGTCTGCCACATTTGAGCTTTTCATAAGGACATCCACGGAAACAAGGTTGCCTCTGGCTCTGGCATCAGGGCATGCTTTGTTTGGAAAGATGTTGAATTCCGCTGGTGAGTTGGCATAGCCGAAAGGGCACAGTGTGAAGATGTACTGTCGATTGCCAAAGGTGAATGCCAGTTTGTGTTGGTCATCAGGGTGGACAGGGATGGTCCAAAATCCTGAGGCGATGTCCAATGTGGAAAGGATCGTTGAGCCTTTGATTTTGGGAATCTCTTGGTCCAACTGAGTCATAGGCTATCGCGATAAGGGAACTTGTTGGTTCAACATGCGAGTCGATGGTGGGCCGCCATTTGCCGTTGGGCTTTAGGACTGGCCATATTGGTGCAGAGTAGGTGCTGTTACAGGGCCGGATGACCCCCTTTTCCAGCATGGAGTCAATGATCTCTTGAAACGATTCGTATGACGCTATCGGAATTTTGTACTGCCCTCACGAATGTGGGTGGCGCATTTGGATGTGTTGGGATGCACACTGTGTGGATATCAGTGAGGCCACAGTCCAGGGAATCCTTTGCCAAGGAGTCATTGTATTTGCACAGAACCTCTTTAAGTCCTTGGCGATCCATTTCGCTGTGGAGGGCATCCGCCTCGCTTAGGATTTGTTGGACTTGTGCATTGAACCCTGCGTAGGGTACCTCTGTTGAGTCATTTGAGGGGCTCTGGGCCTTGATGGTCACATGTGCAGGTGATTCTGTCGCAGGCTGTGTTGAGACAGCATAGACAGCGAGATGAGTGTCGTCTGTTAGTTCTGACCGGCAGACGCTTTCTTTGGACACTGGCAGGATAGAAGTGATGGCAATGACTTCATGGTGCTTTGGGAATGTTACAGTGTCGTCGCATTCATCTGACATTAGTTCGGCTGGTATGGGGCCGATGACAGGTACTGTTAGCTCAAAGTCATGGAACGCCTGGTTGATGAGCCGTCCCAGGTGACTGGCTTTGGGAATGTGATGTGATGTTTTGGCCGTACAGTTGTTGAGCAACACATACACAGCACGAGATGACACTTCCATGAGAGGTGTGGCTTCCAAGGTCAGTCCTAGTTTTAGGCGGGTCCTGGAAGGTTGGAAGAAAACCTAGCTTACTGTTGAGAGTGTGTCCAGGTCACATGTTGAGGCGGACGCTGACACTCTTGCTGTAGGCAGGTATTGTAGCTTCTTTGTTCAACGATCATTGCGCATGCATCTGGAATTGTTTGACCAGATCGAAGATTCTTGAGATTGACTGCAGTGGTCAGTTGGTGTGACGGAGGAGCCCATATGACGTTGTTCACAGTTTCAATGCAAGCATTGAGACGAACCATGATGTCTGCTCCTATGTAGATGTCATGAGGTAGGTTAGGGCCAATGAGGAAGTAGTGACTTAGAAGTCTGTTGTTCCATCGTAGGTCTACAGCGCAAACCATCTTGGAGGTAGCCATGGTTGTTGACCACGGACTGATAGGGAAGCGGATGTGCTTTGAGACGTGTGGTAGGCTCTGACATCTCTGCTTCAATGTTTTGAAGAGCTTTAAGCTGATAGCGGAGTTTTCAGTCCACAGGGCTAGTGCTGCATCAGCCACTGGTGTGTCTTGGACGTTTATGGCAGTCATGATTCGAAGAGAACCTGAGTCTGAGTCGGACGCTTGCAATGAGCAGAGGAAAGGGTCTTGGTTCTTGCTGCTCGGAGTTGATCTTGCTCTTGGCTTTGACCCTGCATCGTCAGTCAGTGAAGGGGGGGCGGTGTCTGTGACTTGACACTGCAACTCATGGGGGTTCACTGACTGGAAAGGGAGAGGTTTGCGGACTTGGGTCCATATCTTCAGGTGCTTGAAGTCTATTAAAGGTTCAAAGCGATTGAGCAGGTCTTTCCCAATAAGGAGTTGATAGGTGTTGAGTGGTGAAACGTATACTGGGTGGATGAGATTCATTGGTCCCACAGTTAGGTGAATTGGGGCCACATGTTTTAGTTGTAGGCCTGTATGGGAATATGCGTGGAGGTTCAGCTCACACCTTTGAAGTTTGAGGGTGCTATTAGACCTCTTTGTTCTTTCTTGGATTTCTTCAAGGAGTTCGGTCGACATTAGGGTGATGTCGGCTCCTGTGTCAAGAAGGGCTTCGACTTTGATGTGGGGTTCGATGATGATGGAGAGGTAAAACTTTCTTGCTATACCTTTCTCAATGAGGTCACCCAGGAGTTGAGGGACCGGAGTCTGGGAGGAAACAGGTAGGATGTCAGGACTGATCTGGTGTTCTTCGGAGGAGTGGCAGACGACCAAGACAGCACTTTCAGGGACTTGAGAGGTTTCGTCAGCAGGGGTTTGCTGGACGCTGTTGTGATCTGGGGCATCAGGTGTTGAGTTAGGGACTAACTCTGTTGCTGGATTTTCAGGTAGGATTTCTAGTCCATCTGAAATTAGGGTAGTTACGGTTCTCTGAGAGTGAGGTGAAGGAGCGCTGTTCTCTGTGGTTTGTTGGGTCAGGTGGTCGCTGTCTTCTCGTCCGGCTGCTAGTCAGGCTGAATCTGGTTTCTCTTTCTTTTCCCACTTCCGGTCCTCCTCCTTTCGTTGGAAGAAATCTTTCATCATCAATTTTATCAGTTCTTGTAAGTCAACGCACGGTGAAGTCTTTTGTTCTTGCGTGGATTCAGTTTGAGCTCGATCAGCTTGGAATCTTTGTGAGTTTTTTCGTCGATTCCTTGGGCTGGTTGATCCAGGGGGCATTTGTCGTTTTCCCTTGGAGGTTCCGTTGAATTCCCATGAGTTTTTTTTTCTCTTGAGTTTCCAAATGAGCTTGGCTGGTTCCACGATCTTTCCCAATGTCTCTCATGAGGTCTTGATTGGTCCCATGAGTTTTCCCAGTGATGTCCAGGTGAGCATTGTCGTCCATGTGGTCCATCCCAGCGATTGTTCCTTCGTTTAGGTCGGGTACCAGCGTGGGAGTCCCGTTCTCTGTTGGACGAGGATGCATTCCACTCTTTGGGTGTTGGCTTGGCATGATCTTGACGTTGGGCGCCTTCTAGGGCCAGCCCCTGACTGTTGAAGTCGAGAACTGCCATGGTTTTGATGCTCTTTTCTGAAGTCATCTTCTGTTTGCAGTAGGCCTTGTGTGCCAAGTCTCGCAGTTGTTGAGCACTCATGGTGCGTGGACATGCAAGGACGCCAAGATGGTGGCTTACCCCAGGGTGAAGATTCCTCAGGAAGAGAGTTTTAAAATTTACGTCTTCCTCCATATTCTGTTCGTTGTGAGTCCCGAAGTACGCTTGTCTGAGTCGGCTGTAGAACAATTGGGAAGATTCCTGACGACCTTGTTTCGTCTCCAGGGCAGCCAATAGTCCTTGTTCCGACTCAGGGTCAGCAAACTCTTTGATGAGGGCTTCTCTGAGCAGGTGGTAATCAGTCTTTGTGTGGGCCGGCTGTCGGTCCAGGAAACTGCGAACCTCTGAGCTGGATGTCGCTCGGATCAAATAAAGTCTATCTTTGTCGGTGGCACTGGGTCTCATTTCCAGATGAAAGTCGACATCTTGCGGATATCCTTTGATCTCTTGACTGCCTGGCACATTTGGGGTAAATTTGCCAATGTTCCTAGCGAGCTTGTTGAGGTCCTTGAGGTCCAAGCCACGCGATGATCTGTGGCTGGCTGGAGCAGTTTCTTTTAGCTTCGTCGTGATGTAAAATTCTTCGAGGGGATCAGGTGGGTGTTTCAGCACTGCCCCCTCCCCCTTTTGATCACGGGTCAGTCCAGGCACAGGGGACCCGGGCCTGCTTGGCAGGGGTGAGACTGGTGCCCGTCGTGTCCTAGGAGGCTCAGAGCGCAGCTCGTAGGCATGTCTGAGTTCCTCTCTGAAGCTGTCTGACTCCTCTTTGATGTAGTCCAGCTGTCGTGTTAGGCGGCTGATCTCGTTTCTTGACTCATCCAGGTGAGATTCAAGGGCTTTAATTCTGCCATTCTTGTCTCTGAAGTCGGCCTTGGCCTTTTCAAGGAGATGTTCCGCATACTGTAGCTTGTTGGAGAGATCAGCGTAGTCTGTCTTGACTTGTTCCATGTGTTGTGTAGTAGCTACTAGTGTCTCTCTTAGCCTGGTGATCTCCTCCTCTGCGCCTTGTTCCACTTCATCAGGTCTTTCCCGTCGTGCCTGAGCCTCCAGTTCTAGCTGTTCGATGCGTCGTTGTGCGCGTGTTAGCTCCTGCTGGAGATGGGCGGCGTGCCTGTCGCTCAGCTTAAGGGTGGCGATGAGTGTGTGGCTTAAGGAGCTGGTGATCTTGGCTAGTTCTTTGTGACTGTAGCTCTGACTTGGGTCTTGTCTCGTGAGGCTTGTTATGTTTTCATCCAGCTGGTCCTGTGTCTGATGCTTCAGTGTTTCAGCAGCCTTAGGTAGGAGGCTGTCTGTTGCAACACTTAGCCATGTCTCCAGGTCCTCCCAGTGGCCAACAGGGTCTGTTGTGCGAGACATGTTTGGACGTGGTGAGGGAGATCTAGAACCTAGACTGACACAGACCTTGAAGAGGAGAAAACAAAACAAAACCAAAACAAGGCAAAACAGAGGTGTAAGTGTGTAATGTGGGTTGATGTTGAGTGTGTAATGGGCAGGTGAGTGTAGTTCTCATCGACTGTGAATCTCTGGTGGGCGTGCTTCTAATTTGTAGTCTCTGTGGGGAAAATTAATAAGCACACACAGGTAGCACAGCTAGAGAACAGAGGGAGAAAAGAGGAGTAACAAACAGAACAAGGAACAGAATAATATTTGGCTGCTTCCACTTTTCCTATAAAAGAAAGGGTTTTCTTTTTTTGTAAGGAAAGATTAGAGCCACTGGTAAGATGTGAGAGAAAGACAACACAAAATAACCTTTTCTGGTTACAGAATGAGTACAATTATAAATGTTAAGTTTGATTTAGAAGGATGCTTCTAGACAAGGCTTTGGAAATTGGGATTTCTAAATACCAGGACTGTGATTGCTATTAAAATTTCTCCGGGGTGGAAGAAAAACAATAGCAATGCCAGTATTGGTTTCTCAGCTGGTAGGATTGACAACCAAACACCAATCAGAGCGTTTCTAGCTGCGTGTTCAATATTTGGCGGACGCCTATCGGTTCCTTTGTTGACCTACTTTAGCCTTAGCTGGGTAGGATCCCAGGGTGAGAAGGGAAGGTAGGGTGAGAGTCAGACAATTTTGAAACGAAGTGTTCAAGTTCCACAAACTTTTGTTAAATGTTTCTAAAGTTCTCTGCTTTTATGATTCTCACAGGTACAAACCCAAAATGGCAACAGTAGTCAAATCAGAAGAAGGCAGTTGAGAGAGAGAGAGAGAAGAAGAAGAGAAGTTTTGCTCCCAATGTTAGGAAAAATGACAGGGTGGTGGCACTGTTGAAACAATACACATAGGGGTTGGTGTTGCGGCGTTAGCAGGGTAACACTAACTAACCTAGGTATTGAGGAAAACCCTAAATTTTCTTTTGGGGGTTTGCCACTAACAGGCTTCAGCCAAATGGGAAAACCTAGGAAAATTTGGGTTGAGTTAATTAAATAACTGACGGCGAGAGAAAAGAAGGCCTAACAGGTAGAACCAAAACTTTCAATTGCAAATGAAATTCAAATTTGAACTTAGAAAAAGTATTTCCTGTTTAAAATGTAATTATGTTATCCTTAAAATTGCTAAGAGCAATTCAGGTTAATTAATCAATAAGTATCTTGAAACATGGTAGCCCAAAGCCTACTTAACTGCAGAAGAAGTTAAAATTTCAGAGCAGTATTGACAGTTCAAGGATTAACATCTCTAATGTTGTTGTCATTAGATTATAAGAGCAATTATAATTCAATTATCAGCAAGTATTGTTGCTACGTGAAAGCAGGAACTGAACTTAATTTATGAAATTAAATAAAAATTCCAAATCTGTGATTAATTATGAAATGAAATCAAAACTTCAAAACCATAATTACTTAGCTTAATAATATCTGCTGATATCATTAAAATCATAAGAGCAGTTATAGGTGAACTAATCACAATGTGTCATTAAAGTAATGAGGATGAGAACCATCATTAATTATTAACAGAACAACAGTGTTTCAGCTGATAAGAGTAAACAAGGTAATGTTTATTACGTTTGCATCTGTCAACGTTCTTTTCAATGGGAGGAGAGGAGAAGAGAGAGATTAATAAATGTAAAAGAGAGAAAGAATGAGGTGAGAGTGAGTTAAAGTTCAGATGTAACAGATGTAAAGTCACTTCGACACTTTAACCACTGCAAAACACACTGTATTTAAGCCCACAAAAATGCTCTATGCTAACCACTAGCCTTCAAGGCTACTAGCTTTGCATATGCTTCAATGCAAAGGTGTTAGCTTCAGTTAGCTTAGCTCATGCTAGGCTATTTGTTTACAAATAGCTCAAATTACCCCAGAAAAGGTCTCTTGGAACTTCCGGGTTATGGCTGTTACTATGGCGATGTATACTGCCCTAAGCTGGCAGGTGTTATGCACGGCTTATGTGCTTTACGTGAAATGACGGCGCATCTCACACTTAACAACCACAAAGCACTATTTGGATTTTTATCTTTTAGCGCTGAACTATCTCAGCTCGTTAGAGTGTGGTAGATTAATCTACAGATTTACTGTAGTTAATAAAATACGTTATTGAGATCTCGGCGGATCTCAGCACTTGTTTTAGTCTACAGACAAAAACACACATGGATTTAACCACAATTCTACTTGATCAAGATTTCACAATTCTCCCATAATACAACGTTCCGGACACTCTCTCTCTGAGCACCGCGTTCCAAAGTTCACTAGTTTTTAGTGAATTAACTGGCAAAAGAACATTAATTAGCTAGATTAATGTCTCAAACCGGGGAGATACATAGACGAATTTGATGTGGAACTCGCACAAACAAATCGAACTATGAAGGCCTTTATTTTAAAAGAAAGGTAAACGAGGAACACGCTCGCTTCTTTCTTGTGCGCTTTACGCGACTTATTTTGTCTCTGCGGACAATCAAATACTTAACTGCAGTTCAAACAACAAACAACAACTCGAGTTCGCTTCATTCATTCACACACTGGCATGCCATAATAAAAGTATCCAGTAGCACAACAAACTGTTTCTCTGTCTTGGATCTATTCCTTCCGGATAAAATAGAACAAATACAAAACAAAATGTCTTGGTATTATGTATTTTTAGGTCAAATTTGCCCGCTTTAATTCTCCACCATTTATGTAAGGAAATATTAGCTCATTTATTTTGAGAAGGAGAGAGTCTAAAGATTCGAATTGCTTTAATTGAACTGATTCCAAATTTAATTAGTTTATACTTCATCAACTGTTCGTCCAGCGAACGTAAAATTCAGTATATCCTTTCCATTCTGTTTATATTACTTCATGGCTTAATGAGAATACCAAACAGAATGATAATTTATAAACTACTAGCTAGGTAGCATAGGATCTGGGCAAAGTTTAATCTTAAAATACACCACACAAGACAATACTTCTTTATAAATGAAACAAGAATTTATTGAGCTACTCTATTACATGGATCTAAAACCTAATGGACATACACATACATACACACACACGTACATACACACACACAGTTACTGAAGAGGATGATAACGGAATTTGAGTGAAGTCCCAGGAGTAAGTTATTCGTTAGATCGCACCAAGAAAATCATAAAAGCAGAGATGTGTCTTATCTTTACTGCTTAAGATCAATCTGCACTTATTTCAGCAAGGAATGAAGTTTGTTTTTTTTACTTGCATTTGCGCTGAAAAGCGGAGTTGGAGATTCGCTTGTTGCCTCGTCTCAGGGAATCCCCACGCCTCGGGTTGGTTGCAGATCTGTCGTTTGGATGACGTCTTTTGGGGAAAACCCTCCTGGTGATTGGTTGGTTGCCTGGTTACGTAGAACTTCGGAATTCCTTCGGATAGTTTCGCGGTTTACAAGACTTCGGAAGATTCTTGGCAGTCAGAGTGTTTTGAGTTCTGGATGACAAGAACGCTAGCAGCGTCGGAGTAGGTAGTTCAAGCCATGGCGAAGAAGGAAGCGTGCGCTGAATTAGTTCAGGCATTGGGGTTTTATCCAAGAGGATTTGGTCCATCCCATGACGCGATCTTCCAATGGGATGCTGTTGCAGAACTTAGACATGCCCCGTACTGTTTCTCTTTGTGCATTGATTAAGCATCCTGTGGGATCGTCATGTGAGATGAACTCCATTGTGGAACTTTGGTGAATACCTTATAAAGTGTCATAATATGCACCCAATACAGAATTTGGACATTTCATTAGCTCCAAGTTTAAGCAAATAACGTGAGCTTTCGTTCAACACTAAACTTTCCATATCTTACACACATTTAATAGCACTATCTGCTAAAACCAGTAAAACATTGATTAAACTTGCACCGATTACATTTGAACACATCAAACATATATAAGACATAAAACATATTATTTGTGAATATAATTAAACCTTCAGATTTCTCAATGGTTGTCCTTTTGAGATCATTTATTGAAAAGTTCAGTTTGTAGAAAACTTCCCAACCAAGCAGGAAGCAGAGTCATGGGATGGATCCTATATGGATCCTTTGTGTTGAGGTCCATTAATTATTAATGATTCCTGTGGGGCCGCGGGGGTTTCCATACGTTGTGATCATGAGATGCTTCTTGATACACAGGGTCCTTGTATCTTGTGAAAAGAGTTAATGTTGTCAACTCTTTTAATCGGAAAACAACAAGGCTGACAGGAAGCTTACACATGATGTTGACGTCACATGATTAGCTCCTGATTAGTTTTCTGATTTGCGGGGGTATTTTGCAACAAAAGTCCTCTGTTGCGGAATCACGTTGTCACTTTTATTAAATGCAGACATACAACTGAGCATTGTTACTTTTCAGTTAATAATCAATGGAGTTCAGAATGTGCAGATGGGAGGAAATAGGCTCTTTTAATTCCTTTGGCAGAAGTAGCCGATTCTGCAGTTATTGGTGTGACTGTTCACCGAGGTCCTACACAGAGTTACTATTTTCTAAAAAAAAATTCCCTCACAATTTTGACTTTATATCATGAAAATCACGAATTTCACGAAGTGGAATTCTGAAGAAAAAAAGTCAGCTCACAATTCTGACATTTTCTTACAATTGCGAGTTTATATCTTGCTATTCTGACTTTATAACTTGCAGTTGCATGTTATAAACTCAGAATTGCTTGATACAAATTCACAATTCTAAGAAAACAAGTCTGATTTGTAGGTATATATCTCACAATTAACAATTAACACCAATTAAAATCAGTGCAGGTTTGTCAGTGCTGATAGTCTAGTGGTTAGCACAATGACATATAGTGCAATTTCTCCTCTGGTGACCTGAGTTTGAGTCCTGACTCATGGTATTTTGCCAGTCCCATTCCCAACTCTCAACCCCACTCTTTCCTGTCATTCTCTACTTCCCTGTCCACTAAAAAGCATGAAAAAAGCCAGAAAAATATGATGTAGGTTTTAGAAATGGCAAGTAACACATTGAATTAAATGTGAAAGTCTGAAACAGTGTTGTAAAACACTCCAATTATTGTTTTTTTTTCCACAACTTCAAGAAATAATTTTATTACAGCTGTTTTCTGAGATGTCTCTCTCAGTGCCACAAAAACAGCCTTTTCTCAAAATAAAATGTAATAGGACATGTAGTTAAGGCGAAATGTCACAAGGTCACTGGAATAACAGAGAGCACAAACACATTACCCAGGTGTCAGCATGATGTTAGACTTTCTGCCGTTTGTAGGCCGCAGGCAGTGAGAGGTGAAGCACACCTGGGAATAATTGGTGAGCATCTCAGGAAAAGCAACCCAAGCCTTTCCACTGTCAACTGGAAACTCATATTCATGTTCGAATTCATTCTGAATTGAACAGCCACTTTTAACAATCCAGTAAATTTCTGATGCTTTCTGATGCTTTCTGCATTAAAAATATTCAGTTTCATTGAAATAAAAATGATTACGAATGCTGCTTTATGTTGGCTTTAAATTCTTGAAACAATAAATAATAATAATATAATATAATAAATTAAGCAGAGATATTTAATGTTTTCTCACCTATAAGAAAAACTGTAAGTGAGAAACTGACTGCTGTCATAGAGCACTATCTTCAGTGCTGCATATCAGAGAGTTTATTGAACTGTATCAAAATATATATATACCTGTTGGCAAAGAAGGCCTTTATAATGTCTGGTGAGCCTGTAGTGTACAGTAATTATAGCATATCTGTGGTGTTAAAAAGCAACTTGATATTTCCCCAAAGAGTTCAGTGTGATTAACACAAACACTCGCCTGTTTGATATTCAAGCAACAGATTAAGGAGGAGCAGATATGCTGTTTTTTGTCTTTTTTTCTATGCCCTGCCCCGAGCTTCTGTAAGCTGAATACATAAAACATCCTGGTCCCTGGTGTCAGCACAATTAGCTGCTAAATAAAATGCCACTCTCTGTTTTGTGCACCATTTTAATTATACAAACTGGGTGAATTAGTGCCCCATTTAAGTGAAATAAACAGCCATGTTTGCCAAGACAATATTTCCCCAGAGAAGTGAGGAAAGAGGGCAAATTAGCTCAGGAAATTCGAAATATCAGCACATTAACTTGGAGGTGAATCAAGAGTAGATCTCCTGGCAACTTTCAGGAGAGAAAGAAAGCTCAAATCAATAGGGCTTAGGTAGCTGGAGGACTGTGTTATTGCTTAGAGGTTGCTCTTTCATAGCTCAGGAGACTTAATGGAGTACTTAGTTGTGTTTAGGTAAACAGGTATATCAGCTTGGTCTTGTTTTTTCCCCCTAAAGTTTCTAAGGAGAAATAACAATGGCACCATGACATGTTGTGATAAGATTTCAGCGAAAAGAATCATGATCAAAATACAATAGATTGTAACGTGGGTTTTTGGGGTTTTGTTCCTTGTTCCTTGTTTTCTTGTCTTATTCTGATAATTTTGCCTTGTCATGGTTCCTGCCTAGTCATGTGATTCCCTTACCCTCATGTTATCCTGCTATTGGTTCTTTGGTTCATGTATCATGTTCTCATTGGTTTTCTTAATCATTTGACCTGTATTGTCTGATATAAATAGTCCTCATGTTTCCATTGTCTCCTGTCGAGTATTGAAGTTGTAACCTGCTGTCATGAGTTAAAGTTTGTTCGTGCCAAGTCAAGTCTGTTCAAGTCTGTTAATGCCAAGTCAAGTCTGTTCTAGTAATGCAAAGTCCGATTCAATTCCGATTCAACAAATATTGAAACATTAAAAAAGTATATTGCTGATTATTACCATACAATTTCTTTAATTTAATGATGTTTGTGGTCACAGTTTCATTCGCGGTTCCTTAATGTCAGATACGACTGAATGACCAATATTGACTAGACTACAATTTGGATAAGATTCCTAAAAGTTTCACACCTACAGCACACATTACAGACATTGATGCACAAATGTGGATATGTTCTACATGTCTACAGTATAAAGAATGAATAAACCAGTCTTATAAACTCCTTAATTTCACTTAAGCAACTTTAAATATAATATACATGCAAAATAAACTATTGTAAAATTCATTTACATCACTCGACAGAAAGGTTTTTGCAGGTTTTAATAAAATGTAAATGAATAACAGTCATAATAAGCATATTTCCAGTGCACGGCTCAGGATTGCACAGTATCGTCAACTCACTCATCAGAATCTTCGGTAATACTCGGCAAACTTCGGCATGGCTCATTCGGCTCTTGTTGGGTCCTCGGTAATCCTTGGCAAACTTCGACAGTTGGTTGAACCAGCTCAATCGGTTCTTTTTGAGTTGGACGTGCTACTTCGGCTGTGCGTCCTGCGTCATCAACCCAGAACTAAAGTCCGATTTAGATTGATTTGTGAACCGACTCGATCGGTTACTTCCTGCGAACCGGCTCAAAAGAATGATTCGTTCAAGAACTAATCACTAGTCTGTTCATGCCAAGTCAAGTCTTTCTTCTTTGTTTGGATTATTTTGAATAAAAGCTGCACTTGGGTTCATCACAACTCACCTTCAGTGGACCATTCGTTACAGAATCAGGGCTTTAAGTTCTCCGGCACCATGCCAGACCTACGGCATGTGGCGTTTGGCTGCAGGGAAAAAAAAGATAGCCGTCCTACATTTAAAAACACTTGTTGATATCACGTTCGAGTTCATGAGTTCACATACCAATGTATGAGAGGAACAGCTTTTACTCTCAACCAAACTAACATTACTAGCCAATCAGAACATGAGACGTGCATAATAGTATCCAACTGCAGAGTCACAGCTGATGAATGGAAAAGAAGCCTGGATCTCGAGCTCAACACATTGAAAAAGTGACCACTTCATCTCCATAAGAAAGTTTTGATTGCCAGAATGAATTTACTGGGGTTTTTGAAAAGTTCCTGTTCACACATGATCTCTTAATGGTAATTTACCAGTAAAGACTGTATGTGTGAAAGGGGCTGAACTCTTCCTTTGCATATGCAGTGAGTTTGGGTTGCTTAACGTTCATCTGGGGAAACACACTTGATTTGTAACTTAAATCATTTAAACCTATGCCAACACAGGAGAATACATCAACAAATGTCTAAATATGTGATTTATTGTACATCGCGATTTCAAAATAAAAGTTTCTTACTTTGCATGTGGCCAAACATTACAATTAAATGGGTTTAAACGTTGTTGAATCACATGAAACATCGCCAGGCCAATGGGGCCCTCTGCCGGTATTTGTTATAATATAGGCATATTACATTATGTATTTAACAGTGTTGTTCAATAAAACCATGTACTTGGTATTGATACTTTATTTGAGGCCAATTATTATTGCCTCATTGTTACTTTATATATAAATTATAGTCATATTAAAGCCTGTTTTTCGACTTAGTTCTATTTGTATTTCTAAAAAATATCAGATTACTCACTTGTCAAAATAATCAGTAGATGATTTGATTAGCAAAATAATAGGACCTTTCGCACCGCAGGAACCTTTTCATAGTACCAGAAGTAATTGTGGAACTACCCACTTTTTGGTGTTTTCGCACAGCTGGAACTGGGTGCGATTTTAGTACCGGACTGCCTTTTTTGAGAACCAAATTAGCTCCCACTCTATAGCAGGGTCTAACCAGCACAACTGGTATGACACGTGACGTAAGTAGACATTGATTGGCCAGACGCGAAAATGCCATCACCCTCCATGATTTAAAACGCTGTGTAAACATACTGTAAACATTGTGTCAACTGATTTCACAAGTATAGAGAACAGCAATAGATGGACAGATGCTGAAGTGCAGCACTTGTAGCCAATGTAGCACATTGGAGATTCTTAGTCCTCCTTTCCGTTCTTTCCATCGCTTTACATATACGTCAACATTCCATGTCCATTATTGTGAAACCCGCCAGACACAACAAAAACACAGCTCCGATCACAGCGTCCTCCATCATCCTGTTGTCAGCGTTTTTCTTCTTTGTTCCCATTGTTGAACGCCATGCACAAATGACGTTGCTGTCGACCGGCTTACGTCACTTCCTAGTACACACTGTCGGTGCAAATGCAACCATTTAAATGGTACTGGGAAATAGTTCGCGCAAAATCCTCCCAGAACTCTAGTATTGTACATTTTGTTCTGGAACGAAAGCAGTGTGAAAGGCCCTAATCATTAGATAAAGGATTAGTTCACTTCTGAATTAGAATTTCCTCATAGTTTTCTCACCCCCATGTCATCCAAGATGTTCATGTCTTTCTTTCAGTCGAAAAGAAATTTAGGTTTTTGAGAAAAACATTCCAGGGTGTTTCTCTATATAGTGGACTTCAGTGGGGTTCACTGGGTGGAAGGTCCAAATTGCAGCTTCAGTGCAGCTTCAAAGGGCTCTACTCAATCTCAGACGAGGAAGAAGGGTCTTATCTAATGAAACGATCGGTCATTTTCTAAAAATAAATAAATAAAATTTATATACTTTTTAACCTCAAATGCTTGTCTTGTCTAGCTCTGTGCATTCCGGTTCATGACAGTTAGGGTATGTCGAAAATCTCCCATCTCATTTTCTTTTCCAACTTCAAAATCATTCTAAATTATCCTACATCCCTGTTTTACCATTTTTTGTAAAGGGCATTTGACTTTCTTTGCATGTTCACTTTGTAAACACTGGGTCGGTACTTTTGCAGCGATGTAGGACGATTTTGAAGTTGGAGGAGAAAATGAGATGGGAGTTTTTCGACCTACCCTAACTGTTTCGAACGGAACTGCACAGAGTACACATGCGCATTGCAGAGCTACACAAGACGAGCATTTGAGATTAGAATGCTTTGAAGCTGCACTGAAGCTGCAATTTGGACCTTCCACCCAGTGAACCCCACTGTATAGAGAAAAACCCTGGAATGTTTTCCTCAAAAACCTTAATTTATTTTCAACTGAAGGAAGAAAGACATGAACATCTTGGATGACATGGGGGTGAGTAAATTATGAGGAAATTTTAATTTAGAAGTAAACTAATCCTTTAAGCACTAGATAAGTTAAAACATTTTGAAATGCAACTGTTTTACTTTTTGTGATTAAAAGACAAACATTGTCATTTGAAAGTATTAAAACATTGTGTTATTCTAGTGAACCAAGTATCTGTATTTTGTCTCACCTTGTGCACATGTGATGTGTATTGTCACATCCCTAGTGTCTATGAGCGTGATAAAGCTCATAATTTTCCAAGTGTATGATATACAGTAGCTTTCATTCTGTAGTATCCTTTCAAATGTTAAAGTTGCCACAGTCATTGCATTCTTTGCATGAGCTGCACTTTAATAATATCCAAGCTTCTGCAGATGCAGAGCTTGGGCCAGGACTGATTGCCAGTGTGATGGTCCCACTTCTGATGTCAGTGTGAGCAGCTGGCATCCTCAGGGCCTCAGCACGGGCTATCACAGAGACTGTTCCCCTATCCTCAGTGCTTCCTGTTATGGCGGTAGCTATCCTGAGTGTTTGGGCTGCACACTGTGCCCCAGAGGGGTCTCCTGTCCACAAGTCTGCCCCAGAACCCTCTCCTGTAAACAAGTTTGCCCCAGAGGTGGCGGTGTCTGCTACAGAACCTCCAGAGGTGGCGGAATCCACTGCAGAACCTCCCGAGGCAGTGGCGTCCCCTTTGCCAGTCCTGTCACAGCCATGGAGGCTGTTTATGAACTCACAGTCTACCCTGTCACGACCATGGAGGCCATCCATGAACTCTCTGCCTGTCCTGTTATGGCCAAGGAGGCTGTCCATGAACTCTCTGCCTGTCCTGTTATGACCGCTGTTAACCTCTTTGTGCTTTCTGTTCCAGTCCCGCCTGATCCGCCTTGGTGAATACCTGCTTTGCTGTGGTGGTCATCTGTTCCACTATGGGGATCTTTGCTCCTGTATGATCTGCTGGCCTGGTGGTTCTCTGCTCCACCATGGCTTCCTGCTTTGCCTGCTCCAATATGGCTTCCATTGTTTCACTGTCTGCCACTGTTCCATGGCCCTGGTCCTCCATAGCTCTAAGGCCCATGGTCTTGTCCTCTGCTCCACGGCCCAGGCCCACCACTGTTCTGTGATTCTGATCCTGTTTCCCTGCATGGGCCTGGCCCTACCTCCCTCCCCCCAGTTCAGCCTCTGCTCTACCAGCCTCCTGGACGTTTTTTTTTTTTTTTTTTTTTTGGTGTCTGGATCTGCCCTTAGAGAGCAGGATATGTAACATGGGTTTTTGGGGTTTTGTTCCTTGTTCATTGTTTTCTTGTCTTATTTTGATATTTTTGCCTCGTCATGGTTCCTGTCTAGTCATGTGATACCCTTACCCTCATATTATACTGCTATTGGTTCATTGGTTCATGTGTCGTGTTCTCATTGGTTGTCTTAGTCATATTTTCTGTCTCTCATTGGTTGGTTCTTGTCATGTGACCTGTATTGTTTGATAAAAAATAGCCCTCATGTTGCCATTGTCTCTTCTCGAGTATTGATGCCAAATGCCAAATCAATTCTGTTCAAGTCTGTTCATGCCAGATCAAGTCTGTTTATGTCAAGTCTTTCTTAGTTCTTTTGGATTACTTTGAATAAAAGCTGCACTTAGGTTCATCAACTCGCCTTCAGTGGACCGTTTGTTACAGTGATATAGCTATTAAAAGTGTTAAAATGTGTTAAACAAATCAGTCAATGAATGAATGAATGAATCAATCAATCAGTTGTATTTAATTATGCAAAGATAAAAAAAAAAAAAAAAAAAACTGTCACATGACATTTATGGCTGCAAAAAATAGTATGCAAGGCTGAGTGCTAATGAGATTGCATTATACAGTTACAGTAGCATACATGCTGTTGAGATGAATGGTAATGCTACAGGATAGATCTCCCCAGTATTACCCCAATCCAGGACAGTAACCTTCATAGACATTGAGGGGGACACGGCCCACAATAATTAGAAAAGGCCTAATTGTCCCCTCCAATATTTCTGCTGCACTCCATTATACAGCACTGTGTTCGGATGACAAAAAGGTTTAAAAGTTACATTTTAAGCTTGGTAAAGATGTCTAACAGCATTCCACAATGTCAAAATTATTGAGATGACCAATTAAATTAAAGTAGGCAGAGTTTGCTTTTCACAAAAGCAGAGCTTGAATTCTAGTACAAAGTGTCAGTTTTAATGTTGAAAAAAAGTGAGGTTAGATGAAAGTAGCGAAACATTTTATATTTGACAACTGAAATGTGACTATCCAATGTAATATCCAGTGATGCAGTGATACTATTGACTCGTTTTCGCTTTAAATTTCACAGTTTTTAATTAAGAATATGATAGAATTTCCATGATTCATGTAATTTCAAACTGAATGGGAGGAGACATGCACTGTTTTCTTCTTAACTAGAACTGGACCAAGAATTTCCTTCACCGTTGCATTTCTTATGTAAAAAATGTTCCATTGTTCAAAATATGAGTATGGCCTTGTCCAAAACCATCAAAGGGTTTCATGCTGGAATATGAAATCAGTCCCAAGCACCTCAACTCTAATGAGACAAAATTAAAATGTTTGGAGGGACAACAGGAAATTATCATTTAAACACACACAAACATATACAAACAAACACACACTGTCCTTTCATTAGTACTTTTAGACGGATCCTGTCAAACAAGCACACACTGACATAGCCTGCTTGGACTGTAGGAAAATCAGCTGTCTTGTAAAGACCTGCCAGTCTTAACCAAAAACAGTATTCTTCAACAAAATCCTTCACATGAAAAACAAGACATCCGTAGCCAGGGAAAGAAGAAAAAAACTGCTAATCTCTCAGACCCTAGACAGACTACATTCCATTCTTTCATTACTGCCAAACACATCCTTAGTATCTCCCCCAAAAATGGCACAGGTTTTGTCCCCCCATCCGCCCCCCTCCTTCGAGCAGCGCTCAGCGTGGCTGAATCCGCGTCACGCAGATTTTCCTCTTTTGGACAGTCACTCACATTATATTCACATATCTGAATAGTTTACGCTTTATTGGCATAGCACATACTAATGAGATTTCTCTCTGGCAGTGATGCACTTCTATCTGGCAGGTCAGCACTTCCTGCTCAGACTGCACACTGCTGGATGAGAGAGAGGAAACCATCCCTGTCTGCTTCTACACAACTTACTGCTCTGTTGTCATTGTCCATAGTTCCCTTTCTGTTGTTCACTCCGATGTTGTGTTGAGTGTACAACCAGTGTTAGGCTGTAACGCATTACTTTGTAACGTGTTATAGTAATTTGATTACTTTTTTTTTTGGAGTAATCTAATGCGTTATAATTTTCAAAATAGTAATTAGAGTATAGTTACAAGCCGAGGTCTCTACACTTTTTTGCTGACAGAATGCACTGTTTTATAATCTAGAGATTGTAAAAATGATGTAGCACATGCACTGTAGAATCAAGTACTAGTGGATTAGAGACCTGCTCCCGCGAGACCCGACGCAACAGAGTGCGGCGCAGGACAAGATGCTGGTGCAAGCGGATTGACACTCGTGTACCTGTAGGACTCCCACAAAATAGAAATATCTAAACATAAAATATCTAAAACAAATAAATTGCTATTCATCTATTGCACATAAGCAACATGAACTCAAATAAAATATAAACGATGAACAAGTGGAATCATATGCAGAGTTTCTATTTAGGCTATAACAGTGTTGAGCAATATGCTGTGCTGAAATTTGCGTACTCACGAATCCTCTCATTATAACACACGAATTGTAGACATTTTGAAAGATTCATGATGCATATATTTATTCTGATATAACAGAGATTTGTGAGATTGCGATGAACTGAGATGTCTTTTAGAGATTATAAATGCAGCGCTCTTTGCTGGCATTCTGCCATGCCAAACCATTCATGCAGCAGCTGCTTGCTTTAGTTAAAAATAACAGTTTTCTGTGAATGTTGATGTTTTAATAACAAATATTTATCGGGAGTGTGTATGTTGGGTTTTCATAAATTTAATGGAGAAAAAAAGTAATCAGAACAGTAACATGATTACTTTTAAAAGGAGTAATCAGTAATCAGTAATCAGTAATTTGATTACATTTTCAAATTAACTTGCCCAACACTGTTCACAACACTAGGGGTCGCTCTTGAGAGCCCAAACACCTCTGACATCTTTGAGAAAAGGCCAATGAAATTGGGTTTGCAGAATTTGCTTAACTGGCCACGCCCTGGACATCCGGGTATAAATGGCATCTGCTCACTCATTCTGTTTTTCGGAGCTGAATGCAGCGTCTCTCACGTAGAAGTTGCGATTATTCACCTCTCGAGTCCTCGTCCTTGGATCTAAGGCAGAGTCAGCGGTCTCTCCCTACTCATACATAGATAAGTGTTGTGTTCCTCTAAAAGAGTACATTTTCTCTGAAAGAGCTACATAGGTGGAATTGTGTGTTTCAACATGCCTTTTTGTCCGTATGTTTTTGGTTGCGGTTGGCACGTTTCTCCAAAGACGACTGGCACGAGTGGGTATTCAGTGTTTGGGCCGTGCCCCGCTTGCAGCTGTTTGCTGCTCTGGTTCTTCGACATATGCGTATGAGGCCGCAGCGATGTGCGCCATGGAAGAGCATTGGGAGGAGGGATTATTTTTTGCCAGGGCAATCCCCGTGAGCTTCCCGTTCTTCCCTTGTTTCGTGCTTACCGGTTAAGTTTCCAGATGAATTTGAGAGCCCATCCCTGAGCTGGCTCAATCTCTCATTCAGGTCTCGCGAGCAGCAAGAGCTGTCGTTCGCAGCATCGTAGGGTGGGCTTGAGCCATCGGAAGCAGATGACTCGGCTAAGCAAGCACCTATGGGTGCTGATCCTCAGTCCGAGGCTGACACTGAGATAAGCCATGCT
Source organism: Cyprinus carpio (assembly GCF_018340385.1). NCBI lineage: Eukaryota > Metazoa > Chordata > Actinopteri > Cypriniformes > Cyprinidae > Cyprinus > Cyprinus carpio. Next base: position 33,250,713 of record NC_056577.1, on the reverse strand, counting down.
TGCCCAGGCAGTCAAGAGCATTGGGCTTGAGTGGTCTCCCCCACTCTGCCCCGAGGACTCGCGGCTGGATGATGATGATGATGATGATGTCTTTAGTGCTCCAGGAATTCCACCTGTGGCACAACGTGGCTGAGATGCAGAAAGCCAAGAAAGTATGCTTTCTTGACACCCCCACTTCACAAGTTTGGTCTCTTTGGTGTCACTGTGGAAGAATTTCCCAGCAGTTCTCCACGATGAACACATCCTGCCTCTGCGTGGGTCAGGTCCTGCTCCCGCACCCCAGAGTCAGCAGCCCCCATCTGCTCATCGCTGCCCATTCGAGGACTGCTGAGGCCCCGCAACAGCCTGGTCCTTCAGTCAAGCCTGACCAATGGCCCACCACTTGCAGGAAGGTGGCACTGTAAGCTTGTCATCAGGGCACCAGGAACCATCGCAAGGCTTCAAAGCATTCCTGAGACAGGGTGACCAAGGGAGGAGGGACCATCTGGCTAGTCAGGATCCACTTCCGACAGGGGGATAGGAGGTGGATTCAGCTCCACCACGGCTGTCTGCCACCTGGTAGATAGCCACCACCTGGTCAATAAAAGAGCAATTTACATGTTCTCGGGGGCACACACACAGCACTTTTGGCCCTCCCAATTGCGACAGCCAGACGGCGAAACCATGTATCAGAACCTGTTTGGACACAGACACTCTGTCTCCTCACGTTCAGATGCAAATGGTCTATCACTCAGCCAACACAACATATGCTGGTGAACTTATGTTCCCTCATCCATCGGTGGCACATGTGACAGACCACTCCGCTCAGCCACAGGAACCCTGCCCAAGGTACGTTGAACATTGTTCCTTTGAGACCGTTTGCAGGGTATCTGGATGCTGGTTAAGCCTCTCCAATCCCTCCCGATGGCTACTTAGAACTATTTGGCTCAGCTATGCGATTCAATTCACCAGGTCCCCGCCCAATTTCAGGGGCATTCTGTTTACCTCAGTACGAGGCGAGAATGCGGCTGTTTTTCATGCGGAGGTTGCAACCCTTCTTGAGAAGGGTGTAATAGAGCCTTTCCCCCTGGCCAAAATGAAGAAGGGGTTTTACAGCCCGTACTTCATTGCACCCAAGAAGGGTGGGGGGCTCAGACCAATCCTGGAATTAAGGACTCTGAACTGAGCCCTTCACAAGCTTCCGTTCAGAATATTAACCTTCGAGCACAAATGAACATGTCAGAGATCAGGATTGGTTTGTGACAATATACCTGAAGGATGCGTACTTTCATGTCTCAATCCTACCAAGGCACAGGCCGTTTTTTTTGGTTTGTCTTTGAAGGACGGGCATATCAGTAAACAGTTCTTCCCTTCGGGCTGTCCATGTCTCCTGGCGTCTTTACGAAGGTCGCGGAGGCTGCCCCTGCCCCTCTCAGGGAAGTGGGCATAGGCATTCTCAATTACCTCAACAACTGGATGATCCTAGCTCACTCACAAGAATTGGTTTGCACACACAGGGACATGGTCCTCGACCACCTTGCCCGATTGGGACTTCGGGTCAACTGGGAAAAGAGCAAACTCTCCCCTGTGCAGAGTATCTCTTTTCTCAGTGTAGAATTGGACTCAGTTACGATGACTGCACACCTCTCTCAGGATCGTGCTCAGTCGGTGCTAAAAATGCTTGAGGTCTCTTAAGCAGAGAACAGCGGTCCCTCTCAAAAACTTTCAGAGGCTCCTGGGGCATATGCCGTCCTCAGCCACAGTCGCGCCGCTGGAACTGATACATATGAGACCACTTCAGCACTGGCTTCGTACCCGAGTCCCGAGATGGGCATGGCATCACGGCTCACACCATGTAAACATCACACCGTTGTGTCGCCATACCTTCAGTCCTTGGGAAGACATATTTTTTCTATGGGCAGGAGTGCCCTTATAACATTTGTCCAGATGCATTGTTGTTACAACAGATGCTTCGAAGACAGGCTGGGGCACCGTGTGCAATGGGCATGCAGCATCAGGGGTCTGGACAGGCCCTCAGCTGCATTGGCATATCAATTGCCTGGAGTTGTTGACAGTGCTTTTGGCCTTGAGGAGGTTTCAACCCTTGATCCAAGGCAAGCACGTGTTGGTCCGCACAGACAACACAGCAACTGTTGCATACATCAACCACTAGGGTGGTGTTCGCTCCCATTGCATGTCACAACTCGCCTGTCATCTCTTACTTTGGAACCAGCACAGACTCAGGTCTCTGAATGCCACTCATATCCCGTACAACCTCAATGTGTAGCGGATCTACTCTTGCGACAGGTCTTGGTCAGGGGTGAGTGGAGGCTTCACCCCCAAATGGTTCAACTGATTTGGAGTCAGTTTGGCCAGGAAATGGTTGATCTTTTTTGTTTTTGGTTATGGAAGGATTACTTGTTGACCGAGTCTCCCCTCGGCACAGATGCACTGGCTCACAGCTGGCCCAGGGGCTTACTTAAGTATGCATTTCCCCCGGTGAGCCATCATCAAAATCAGGAAAGATGGAGAGCAGCACCTGCTTGTGGCCCATTATTGGCCCAACAGTGTCTGGTTCTCAGAGCTCAGGCTCATGGCATCAGTTCCTCCTTGGCTAATTCCCCTGAGGAAGGACCTCCTTTCTTAGGGGAAGGGCATAATTTGGCATCCACGCCCAGATCTCTGTAACCTTCATGTTTGGTCCCTGGACATGACCAGGAGGAACTCAGAGACCTTTCACCAGCAGTGGTGAATATCATTACTCAGGCCAGAGCCCCCTCAACGAGGAGGCTGTACGACCAGAAGTGGCGCATTTTCATGAATTGATGTTCTTGCCAGTTATATCCTTCCTCCATGGAGGCCTGGACAGGCACCTGTCTGGTTTTACACTTAAGGTGTACGTGGCGACGATTGTGGCTAACCACAACACCCAGCGAGGCAGATTGGTGGGGAAGCATGATCTGGTAATTAGGTTCCTCAGAGGCGCCTGGAGGTTGAACCCCCACAGCCCATGTCTCATTCTCTCTTGGGATCTCACTGTGGTCTTGCAGGCTTTACAGAGAGATACGTTTGAGCCCCTTAAGTCAGCTGAGTTCAGTGCCCTCTCTATGAAGACAGCCCTCCTGACTGTGCTCACTTCTGTCAAGAGGGTGGGGGATCTTCAAGCCCAAGGTTCCCACCACTTCTTTCAGGGACCAGGTGGTAACATTGCAACCTATCCCCTTCCAAGAAGGGGACCCCAACCTGTCCCTGTTGTGCCCAGTGCAAGCCCTGCACACATACCTAGATCACACTCAGAGTTTCAAATGTTCTGAATAGCTCTTTATCTACTTTGGAGGACAGCAGAAGGGGAATGCTGTCTCCAGACAAAGGATCTCCCACTGAATTGACTCAGGAGACTGGCAGGGTGTAGTGCTTGCTACCAGCACTACTCCCCCAGGGTAATTATGTGCTTATTCAGTCCAGCTCAGGTTCCTGACATGAACTCCGGACTACCCTTCCATCACAGAAGAACTTTTTCTTAACGAAGTTCGATGGAGGAACTTGCTTTTAGAACTCATTACGAGGTAGGTTCCCTTGAGTGAACTCTTGTATTGGGATTGCTCCATATGTAGTGGCTCCTACTACCAAGACTTTTCAGCTGTTATATTATGGTGAGTATTACTAGTGAGTATCCAGGTGAGGGGACCTCTGCCTCTATGACGGCTCTCCCGGATGTTGGAGAATGAGGTCTTAAATCTTGGGTGTTGGAAGGTTATGAGCAGGAGAAATGCATTTGGATGTGACACGTTGGCTTGTCAACATCTGCGCCCCCGGGTACTCGTGACGCAGTTTGGATAGTAGTGGAATTTTAGCATAGAGTGCAATTGTATAAACTTGTTAAATAGTCTAAACCAACAACATGTATGTTAGACCCTATTCCATCTAAGCTCCTAAAAGAGGTGCTTCCAGAAGCCATTCCATATTATTAATTCATCATTGTCATTAGGATATGTCCCCAAAACCTTCAAATTGGCTGTTATTAAGCTTCTCATCAAAAAACCACAGCTTGACCCCAAAGAACTATTTAATTACAGACCGATCTCGAATCTCCCTTTTCTGTCCAAGATACTCACAATTATATTCCTTCTTAGAAAAAAATGGTAATTGTGAGGATTTCCAGTCAGGATTTAGACTGTATCATAGTACTGAGACTGATCTCCTTAGAGTTATAGAGTTACAAATGACCTGCTCTTATTATCTGATCGTGGTTGTATCTCTCTATTAGTGCTATTGTATCTTAGCACTGCGTTCGACACTATTGACCACAACATTCTTTTGCATAGATTAGAAAACTTTGTTGGCATAAATGGAAGTGCATTAGCATGGTTTAAATCGTACCTATATGACCGCCATCAATTTGTAGCAGTGAATGAAGAGGTATCATATTGTTCACAAGTGCATTATGGAGTACCTCAAGGCTCACTACTAGGGCTGTTATTGTGCATGGCCAGCTATGCAAATTCTGCACACCCAATTTCATTTGCCTTTTCTCAAAGATGTCAGTGGTGTTTGGGCTCCCAAGAGCAACCCCTAGTGTCATTCACTCGACACAATGTCTACATTCCCTCCATCAGGTAACGAGGTTTACCATTACGTAACTGAAACGTTTTCCATTAGCATCCTTTCCTGGGATTGTTTTGTTAAACTTTAAATGTACAGAATCCTTACTATTTGACTTTTTAGTGCAGATTTTTGATTTGAAATGGCCAATTTAACTGATACTTTAATTTCAGGATGGCAAATGTTACTTACAGTATAAATACTATATTTAAATACCATATTATAATACTTATTTTGCAATATTTGTAGAAAATTAACCAAAATATTACAAATGAATTAAGTTAAAAATGGGCTTGTCAGTGGCAGATGACTGATTTAATGCTGAAGTGTTATGAAAAATACATTTAATGATGGGAAATTACTTGAATACAATTGCTTTTTTATTATTAATATGACTTAAAATTAATGAATGCTTATTTGACACATTATTCACTCAAAATACATGCATATAAAACATATTACTCAAGATAGAGTAAAGCTTTTCTGAGCAAAAAATAATTTTATATTTAGTATATACTTAGCAGTATATTAAAAGTATTAGTATACCTTAATATACCTTTATTAGTATACCTTGATCAAAGTGATCAAAAGTAAACATTATATATACTTAATTTGTAAATTTAAATGGATAATTTCAGAAATGCCAAATATCAGCCTTCATATCAATCTTTTATAAAGTGCATGTCAACATCATCAGTCATATTTTTGTTTTATTAGTTTTATTAGTAGTGCTTGCTGAGGCAAGCTTACTTGGTATTTTTCATCTTCAGTAGTATTAAAGTCTCTGTTGATAATTTTGTCAAATTAACTGGTGAACAAAAAATCCCTTCGACTTACACTGTAGCAGCAAGCCGTGACATATCTAGAGACCAGAATAGAGAAGTGGGCTGTTTTGACTTGTAACAGTGACCTAACCAGCCCTGGCAATGGTCCACCACATCTCAACACTGTAGTGTTTTGCACAGACAAGCAAAAATCTGACCTGATGTATTTCTTATATACATAATGTGCTACAGTCTTAAAATGTATTTCATATCACCCAGTTTGGCTCTCGGCTGTCAGTCCTGCCTTTGCAACCTATAGCAGTCTAGCACTCCTCAAAAGATTCCTGTTTCCTCTCACTTGTTTTCCTTGGTGTTCCCTAGCCAACAATCACTGGCACAGATTCTCATGATATCATGCCTTGCCTGGCATGATTTATCAGCCCATGTCACTTTCCATCCCTGTCACACTGTCTAAAGTGCTGCAGCCAGCATGTCAAAACATATCTGTCTCCCCGTGGTGTGATCACGATGACACAATCATTTGCTCGAGGAGACAAGTGGCTTAAAGAGGCAGTTGCTGCAGCGACATGTCCCCATTGGAGGTTGTGACCCTCACTCAGAGTTACGGTCCTGTGGGTAAATAGAGGCCCGGGCCTAGCTCTCTGCTGTTTCCTGTCACTGCATGGGTAGGCATGGGTTACTCTCGGTGTGGTTCTCTGATGATGCCCAGCGTTTGCACAAGGAAAACGTGTATTTGCATACTGTAAAAATTGGCATGCAGTCTAATTAAGTTCTTGTATTTTGGAGGAACACTCGTTGCCTGAGGCTTCCTGCTCAGCTGCTGTGTGTGGAAGCTCTTGAATGTTGGTATGTGTTAAGTGTGTGAAATGGTTACTGTTGTTTTTTTTGTTTGAATGTATGTATGTGGGTGTTTTTGTAATCTTTGTGCATGTCAGTGCTGGGCTCACAGTTGAGAAACAAGTTGTGTTACAGGTTTTACAAAGAATTTCTCTCTGCCGTGTTGTTTTAATGTCTTTGTTATGAACCTACGGTGCAACATGTTTCTCTGTGGTTTTTCCTCTTAACTGCTAATACGTCAGAAATACATTACATATGCAGTTTATACAGATGAGAACCTCTATGATGAACATGTGAGCTGTAATGAATTAAGAATTCATTGTTATATTTAATTATTTTACATTTTACAGTTTTTAATTTTTTTATTTATTTTTTAATCATGTGGCAAGAACACTGTAAAACAGTATACAAATATTTATATAAAAAGTAAATATGGCGTGGCAGCAGTGTTATTTTAGTATCAAGATACTATAGTGTTTTTCATATTTTGAATTAGTTTTTATTTGCATACATTGTCTTTTCATTTTAATGAAAGCTTTAATTAAAAGTATTTGTGTGTTTTTGCATTTTTAAATACGTCTGTAGTTTTTATTGTTTTATTTCATTTTTTTTTTTTACATTTTTTAGGTTTTAAAAATGAGAAATGAGAGACGACTGGAAAAACATAATTTTTTAATATTAAGTTAAAATTTATTTTATTTGATGTGACAGTGTTTTTTAATGGTTTTAGTTAACTATAACAACCGTTATAAACCAAACCAAATGGTATAATCTAATATTCGTGATACATGAATACGTGAAACAATGATATTTGTGATATTTAAAATGACTTGAATATAGTATGTAGAAAAAAAAAATTGTTTATTAAAAGTGTAAAGAAAATATTTGATATTTTGTAACATTTTAAAATCATTACATTAAAGGTGTATTTTTTTTTAATCCAACATGAAATATTTATTAATTTATTTGTACATATGTGAAACCAACATGAAATGCAATATTACAGGAACTTGATGTAATAGTTATATATATGTATATATATATATTTTAATCTCCATGTCACTTCACTGACACCTTTTTTGTTATTAACCTTGCTGCCACTCAAGCTTTTTATCATGAGCAGGTGTCAGGTGAACCTCTTGAAATAAACCAGATTGTTTCTAAAGAATGAGTTGTGTCATTAATATTTTAGGGTAGATGTCATGACTGTATTCACCTTTGGTTCAACTAGGAACTTCAAAGCCTGCCTTATTTTATGGGTTACCACCATAAAGCCAAGGGAGTTTTACCTGCACACATGGATGACGCTGGGGAATTCATTGTTCCCTGCTGGTGCAGGGGTTGAACAGGGTTCAGGGGCATGAATGGAATGTTTCTGTGTTGGGCCCCGGAGGGTGAATTTACAGAGGTGGAGCTGTGTCCTACCAACAGCTAAATTTACAACCACCAGCAGCCAGAACCCACAGCAAAGGAAAGAGCCCTACAGTGGCTCCAAAAACTTTGGACACTTTAGACACACTTTCAAAATATCTGAATGTGATTGCATTAGATAACAAAATATTGAACCAATGGCATTTATTTTATGGAAACAACACGCATTTTAAGTTTTAAACTTGAAAAAAAAAAAAAAAAAAAAAAAATGAGTAGATATGCTGTTCAAAAGAGCATTGTGACACAAATGTTAGTGGATCATGTTAATGTGATTCTCTATGACTGGTTATTCTGATGGACACCTGTGTGAACTTGATGAAAACTGACATCATGATCAGTTGGTTAAAAGTTATTAGAGAGGTTAGTTCAAACAGCTATTACACCTAATGTGCACATGGACATTCCCTCAATCCTGGAGTGTTGTGCTCATGTTCTGCTATTTATGAATGGTGCTGCTTTGGCCACTGGAGGGCAGTATCAACCTTATGGTAAGGCAGGAGTTAATGGCCCTGTGTGCAGGGAACTCCATGTGCTGTAGTGCAGTCTGGTCTGTCCAGTACAGAGATACAGAGTCTTTCTGTCACTGAATGTGTCTGAATAGGCTGATTTGGGGAAAAGGACGTCCTGTAAGAGGGGCCGACACCTATAAAGAAGGTGGGAAATGACATAGGAACCCGTTGTGTGACCATTTCTTTTAAAAGCAAGAGCTATTCTGATGTTATGATGAAAGGTTATATTTCAACCCCAAATCAAAAGCAAAAAAACAAAACAAAACATTTTTTGTTATTTTCACACGCACACACACACACATACTCAAATTTGTGGTTTACGGGGACTCTCCAAAAGCATAATGGTTTTTATACTGTACAAATGTAATGGTTGTGCAAGTAGGCTGCTTCACTTTCTTTATGCAAAATATAATTTATTTCTTTGGATTTTGAGGTGAGATGTGATTAGGACACGTATTTGTGAGATTCACACAGATAAGAAAAGCGGAGGAAAATAAATGCACGTTAAAGTAGACAGTGATCAATAACTTGGGAATATCTAATTAGCTCTAAATGATTTGTTGAGTAATTTCCCAAATAGCATCATATGTTTGTTTAAGAATGCTTTGAATTTGCACCTTCAAATGTAGTATTGACCAGTGTAAAAAAATCAATGTTACACATTTCAAAGAAGACAGATTTATTTTTATTACACAATGATTTAGGCGCGTTAAATGCCCACGGCAGCTTGTATAGATGTGCAGACCGAGAGCGGAGAATAAAGAGATATTAGACCCTCAAATAAAGGAATCCCAGATATATTTGATTCCAGTTCAGACCAAATGATGCTTAAGTCTGATGAATTAATAAAAGGGTGGCAGATGGGTCCCTGGAGCACTGTGTGTGTGTGCACGCTTCACCAAGACCCTTAAAAAAGATCGCTACAGTTGCTTGAGATTAGAAAAAGGCAAGGTGTGTACCATGAGGCATAACTGCATGAATAAAATATGAATGTCTCTGTGCTTACAGCTTAAGGGTCATTATCATCTCCATGAGCAGCATCAGCTTCATGCCAGACTAGGCTTTATGTTGTCATCGGAACACCTTTAATCTCACGAGGAGAAAACAGTGGTTTTGAGAGCCAATTAAGTGTGTTTGGAAAAAAATGATTGAACTTTGATTTATGAAGCAATGTCAAGAGATTGTCGAGGTATGAAGCTTCTGTCAGGTCACTTGCATTTGATGGTTATCCAGAGAGCTTTGGATCTTCTGTTCTGAATGTGATCGGTGCATTTGTCGGCTCTTACTCTACTGTATGTCCCAGTAGCTTCACCACAGTTCTTGTTTAGGGTTTGTCATTTTGAATATACTTTAGTATCCAGCTCCAGTGTGTAATATGTTCATATGTTCTGCATGAGCACCATTAAGCTCGTTGATGAGAACTAAATTGGTTTTTTATTTTTATTTTTTTTAATTAATTTTTTTATTCAAAATTATGATTTGTATGAAAAATCCCATAGATTTGAGTTGGAGAAGGGAACAGAGCCATGTCTAGAGTTATCAGTGTGGACTGACTTGACTTGGGCAAACCAGAAAACATGATATGATAAGTACGTTATGGCAACTTATGTTTTTACCTTTAATGATGTATATTTTTATTTACATTACCAACTTATCAAATTGAGCAACTTTAGCTTTCTTGTTATATTTTCTTCAGTTTAATGTCATTTAAGTTGAAAGGACTTGCACAACAAATTATACTTAAAACTTCATTTCAGTTGCTGCCTTAAGTTTTTAAGTTGAAATATTTTACAGTGTAGTGTTTTATTTATTTTTTCTGGATTTTGCTTTAATGGTTTAATAATATATATATCTATATATATATATATATATATATATATCTATATATATATATATATATATATATATATATATATATATATATATATATATAATAAAGGATGTCTGAGTTATAACATTCATAAACTTTATTTAACAATTTTAACTTTTAACTGTAATATGGCATATGAATATTGATTGATTGATTGAATGATTGATTTATTTACTTTGATTAAATACAAATTTATTATAAAATATGGTAATCAAATGAATTGATGCAACTTTTAAAATTAAATTAATCATTTAAATATAATCATATTAAATTTGAACAGTTATTTATTTATTTTTTTGGCAAGTGCTGTACAACAGAGATTTACTGTTTCAATTAAAAGTGTGATATTCTTTAATTATGATAAACTGTTAAAATTTTTCAATTAAATTTTATTATTATTATTACCACTACCACTACTACTACTACTTTATGAAATACATTCTACTATACAATAGTAATATATTTCTGTTATAATTTCTTCATGTTAAACCAAACTTTTATTTTGGTGGGGTGTAGTGAAGATCTTTTGAGTTTCTGTGTGTATCTGACATTATAAAATCAAATAATGAAATGCTCCTGAAGTGACTCTTGTAACCGAGTTGAAGATGAAGTTTTTTAATTCTGTGCTAATATACATCATACAATAAATCTGGTGAGTAAGCATAATTAAAAAAAAAATAATAAATAATAATAAAAAAAAAGAAGAAAATGCTATTTCCCAGAATGCACGCTGTTATTCTCCACCTTGTTAGAGAATGCTGGGAATTTAGAGGTGGCGTCTTTCCTCGTTCGGATGGCTTTTTTTTTTTTTTATGTGCTGGAATGCACGGCTCGGCCAAAAGCAAAGCTGCTATAATGACAGATTAATGTCTCATAGAATACTTATTTATCTGGTGACAGCAATAGCGTTTAAGTATGTCACAATGCATCAAGATTAAAATCCCCCACTTTGTTAGTCTGGTCTCATTTTCGGAGTCTGAATAATTGAGCGTGTTTGGAGTTGTGCAGAGCTGCCGGTCAGGTTGGGCTGGGTCGCAGGGTGCCGTGTAGAGACGAGGCCTGCGTGGAGAGGAAAGGCGCAGGTCTGCTGCTGTTCGTCTTACTAATGTTCATGCAGCAACTGGACTCCTGGCTTTTCCTGCCCTGCCAGAACATGGGAACAGGCAGCATGGTTGGAGGGAATATTTATTTATTCATTTCCCTGCGGCTCTGTGGTTTCATGAGACATAGCTACACTTGGCCAGGCCCCTGTCCCCCGACTCATTCTGGCCATGCTCAGAGGAGTCCTGCCAAATCCTTCAGATCACGGCTTCACACACATCTGCGCATGCTGACCGTCTCCTCTCATTATCGCTGCGCTGTTCACTGCAGAGCAAGTAATTTATCACTTCAGCCTGTTGCTGCACTGAATTCATGAGTTTTTTTGATTAGGGACACATGATACAGAATTAGTGTGCCAGTGTCAATATCAGACGACTTAGAACAACGCCTGCTGATGCAGACAGTTTGGTGGTTCTGTTTTTCTGTTATCTTGTTTTAAAACACTGTTAATTACACAACTTTAAACGCACAACACAGCTCAGATTTCCTGTGCTGTTTGAAATGGGAAGACAGATTAGGAGCTTGTGTTTGATTGTTGTGTCAACAATTAATACAATTTAATATATATGTGTGTGTATTAATACAATTTAATATATATGTGTGTGTGACAATGTGATAATTATATATCATATATTTTGTATATATGATGTTTATTTTCATATATGATTTTCTTTGCATTTATTTGCATATATATTATATATATATATATATATATATATATATATAATTCATATTTATGTATGATTTATATTATACATAAATATAAATATATATTACATATATTTCTTAAATGTATGCATGTGTGTGTATTTATATATACATATTAATATATACAGTATAGACAAATGTATTATGTAAACAAACTTTTTGCAATTAATTGATTTGACAGCCCTAGTAATAATAATACATGTGTTGTTGTTGTTATTATTATTATTATCATTATTAATAATATAGTTGTTCACACACACACACACACACACACACACACACACACGGTGATGATGATGATGATTATTATTATTATAAATACATTTATGATTATAGTTTATATTATTTATAATATATTAATATATTTCATTTGTACCATTGTTTATATAGTGTTTATTATGTATATGTGTGTATATGTATAAAATGATACAAATAATGTAAGTAATGTAAATGATAGTAAGACATGTTTTGTTTATATTATTCATAGTATATTATATTATTATCATGTAATAACAATAACTGACAAATAATAATAATAATAATAATAATAATTGTTATTTACATTTATTATTATTAATATTTCACATTTTGCATTTCACACATTTTTATTATTTATTATTATTATTATTATTATTATTATTATAAGTAAATTTTACATTTCACACACACAGGTAGATAATCTTATCTAAATAATGGTCATTGCTGATGTTTTAGTTGAGAGTAAGAGAGTGTTGTATTTTGTAGTGTTGGTGTGGATGAACGGCAGGGATCTGGAGGTGGAGCTGGCTGTATACAGCAGGTGTATGTTTATGGTCATGTGACAGATTGTGAATTGAAGAGACGTTTGACAGTGGAGATGTTCTCAGCTGGTCTTCAGCAACAGTTTCTGTGGTGGTCTCGCAGGTCAGAGACGGGGTCGCCCGCGAGAGCTGTGCATCCCTGTGTCTCTGTGATGCGATCCTATTCACACCTCTGACTCCATTCAGCAGCCGTCCCGCATTCTCCACGCAAGGTCGTCCTCACAGGACACAGACACCATTTACAAACCTGCACATGCTTTATTTAGACCTATATTTAGCCCTTTGGCATATTTAAGGTGTATAGAGTCTACATGCTGTACAGTGTTTGACAAACCAAATGCAAAGTTCTGTTAAGCAGTGCTCTTAAGTTAACTTTGTTTACCACTTAAATTAATTTTGATTCATTCCTCACTTTGTAAACTTGAACAGAAATTGTGTTTAGAGCTGCTTTACAGCAGAATGAAATTCTGTTTGCATCACTGAATCATTATTTTTTTTTGTTTATCACTGTAAAGCTGCTGTTGAAACAACTTGTATTGTAAAAGTGCTATATAAACAAAGCTGACTTTGAAGTAAGTAATGTGCTTACAACAGAAGTCAGTGGGCCAAAATATACGATTTAAAAATGTAAAAGTATATATTTTTTTCATGGTGGGACTATTTTGTAATAGCTTAGAGCTGTAAGAGAGTTAAATTATAGCCGTAAAATACAGTTATTAAAATACTATCATTATTAGCTATTACTGCAAATAACAGACAAAATTAAAATATTAATAAATCAAATGACCTAAGTTATATAAAATATAATAAATTATTCATTGTATTTTTTCAGGAAAACAATTTTCTGAAAATATGAACATATGTTGCTCAAAACAATTTTTCTAGTGAAAAAGTTGGCAGGGCAAGTAAACAAATTTGAACTACTCATCTGACTGAGAAAAAAATCCTTATTGTCCTAAACACATTTAATGCCTTGTGTCTTACAAACATAAATGAAATTACAATACATTTAATGAATTTAATTGTTATATAAAGTATAATATATATTTTTTCCAGGACAATGTTCAATGAAAAAGATGAATATTGTAAATTATTTAAGGTAAAAAATATTATTTTATTTGTATTAATATTATATATATATATTATTTATTAATTAAAAAATAATAAAAAGGTCTTAATGTATTGTGTAAAAGTAAATTAAGTTAATTAGATTGTTATATAATATAAATATATTATTTGCTTATAGGTGGAAAAAAAAAAAAAAAAAAAAATAATATATATATACTTATTATATATACTTGAATCGGTAATGTTCTCAGATATATCGTCAGACCACATCAATATTTCATCCTCGCAGACTCTAACTCACTTACCTGTAGGGCTCTTTCTGTTCAAGAGCCATGAAGAAATATCCCAGTTTTTTACCTTCCCTTTTATGATGTATATTTTAAAGACCTCACTGAGAAGTTGGTGTTGGTGTGTCAGGAAGTGTGCTGTTTTCTGCTCTTATTCCCCTGCTGGCGGCCTGCAGCTCTTGCAGTTCACTGCTTTATTTATCTGTGAGAACCCCAATCACATGGCTTCTCGAATCAACAACAGCCTTAGCGCCATTCACACAGAACAAGCATTGTGAGCTTTTGTTTACTGTAGCAAGTTGTAGTGTTGTACCAACTATAGTATCGTGTATCAACGAAAGTCAGAGATATCACCTGTGGCTGATGCCTTTGAAGATAGCAAGACAATTATTATTATTATTAATATTATTATCAGGCTAGTAATACTATCTAATTAATATTAGGGCTTATTTGTTCCATTATATTTATTGTTCTAAATTTTTTCAGTGTTGCACGTTATAACCAAACACACACAATTTCAAATGTATCGGGGCTCTCACAGGCTGACGATAGGATGATATGAAAATTTAGCATATCGCCCAACACTAGCAAGTTGGCATGGCAACCGTTATTGCATCATGTCTTAAAAGCGCATCTCGAGACCCTCACATTCCTGAGCACTGCATTTCACGTTTTTTTAAACGCAAAGACACAATGTGTTACGTCTCGCATCTTTTGCAGTGAATTTCAACTTTTACATGCAGCGTTGCTTAATGTCAGTTTCAAAACAATGGACCAATCAGAAGAACCTAGAGGCAGGGCAAGCGCTGCAAGCTTTTGTTTACAGTAGCAACTGTTTTATTTGACGGCAACATTGGTGGAGGATGGATTCTGCATTTTTTTAAACTATGCCTTCTGTGTAAATGGTCCCTTATAAAGTCACATTTAAAATCCTGAAATACACAAAAGCTACATTCCAATTTACATATGTTTACTGCACACTAAAAGTATGTAGTATGTTGTAGACTGGCTTTCCGTTGTAGTATACTAACTGATTCTCATCTTACATACTATACTATTAAGCAAGTGCACACTTGATCGCACACATGCTTCCTTTGAATTCCCACATCACACTTGACCTGACTCTGATAATCAGCCCCTGGTGTGAGAGTATTGATTTCTGAAGGATGGACAGAAGAAGATATAAAAACCTTTGTATTCTTTACTCAACGTCAGTGTTCAGATCTGCTGGAGATCAATTGGAGGAGGATCCATCATCCCTCAAGCACTTTAAGTCAGATGTAGTGTGGCATCAGTTGTTTGGGGTCAGTTAACCGATTCATCAAAGCTTTGAGGGTCTAATATCAATAAACTCATTCAAACCTGAGTGTTATGGCAGGGTCTTTTACATTGGGTGACACTTTCATCTTCTCTGTTTTTTTCATGTCTGTACCTGAAATCCTGAATTACATCTTTGACATGCTGGCTTTCATATCACAGTTTACTTTAGATGATCAATGTCAGCATGACAATCCTCAAGAAGGAGCGCAGAAGAAGACACAGTTAAAGTTCGTAGGATTATTGTTTTATTAGATGCTGCAAATAAATTTTACTTTAAGGGGACTATGCACAAATATGTACAGTACTTAGTGTCCGCAGCGGCGAACATTTACGTTTTCTAAAGTGTAACATTGCATTTGTTTGTTTGTTTATTTATTACATGCTTCATTCTTCAACGTATAACCATGTCATGTGCTCCACTGATGGTCTCACTTGTTATAAGTAATGAAGGTTATGTGAAGTAATGCAGTGGCTTTTTAATTTGCACTGGATATTTAAGCATTATGAAGTTAATGATACTAATACTACTAATAATGCTGCATTGAAAGAAATTGCTAGTACATTTCACAATTAATTACAAAGACATGGCAAGTAACAGATTGAATTAAACAATGAAATGAAGTAGAACTTTTCCTTGTAAATTGTAGTTAAGTATTTTAAACCAACAACAATTATTTTATTTTTTTTACACTGGACTACTACTACTTAATGCTAATAATATATATATATATATATATATATATATATATATTATATATATATATATATATATATATATATAGATATATATATTTTTTTTTTTTTTTTTGTAATTCTACTACTTTTGCTAAAGTTACTTTTACCGCAGCATGCTTGACACAGTTCTTCTATTTGAGACATTCATTGTTTTGCATTCTATTGGATGTCAGATGAATGCAATGTTACCTGGTCTTCTTTCGCATGTCTTCTTTGGACCTAGTTTGCCCGTTACACCACCTGTCCCAAGACAACCAATAAGAAGCAAAAAATAAATTACAAGGCAAAACGAAACACTCAACAAGGTGTCCTGCAAAGCATCCTGGGTATTGTTAGATATGTAGAGACAGTTTGTCTGACTGTTATAATAGGGGCACGGTCAGACTGTGTGTCTGTTTATGCTACAGTCCTGAGAGAAGCTGGCGTGGAGAGAGGTGCATGCTGGGTCAGTGTGGCTGTAATAAAGGCACCTGAGGCTGTGTGGCTTCTGGCGGGGTGAGGACCATGCGTGCTGGGGCCCAGGGGGACGCTCTGCAGCCCACTCTCTCCTGACTTCCCCTGGAGCTGCATACAGAGGCATTAATTACACCCGAGCTGACAACAGGGTCACGCTGCTCAGCCACCCTGCACCCACCATTAGCACTCACACCAGCCTCCACCACAACACACTCTACTGCTGCATCAGAAAACATACTCGGCTCGTGACTGGATGAACCGCAAGCTGACATGAAACAGATAAATGCAAACCTTCAAATACTGCCACACGTTTTATCAATGAAAAAAAAAAAAAGTGAATACTTTTTAAATAAAATGTAAATAACTGTAATATTGTGAAATATTATTACAATTTTAAGGAACTGTTTTCTATCTGAATATATTTTAAAATGTAATTTGTTCATGTGATGCAAAGCTGAATTTTCAGCATCATTACTCCAATCTTCAGTGTCATATGATCCTTCAGAATTCATTTTAATATGCATTTAATATAACAAAAGAGTGTTGCTTAATATTTTTTGTGGAAGCTGAGACCCCATTCAGAAGTTTGGGGGTGAGTAAGATTTGAAGTTTAAAAATGTATACTTTTAATCAGAAAGGATGCATTAATTTGATAGAAGTTGACAGTAATGAAAATTATAATGATAAAAAAAAAATGAAGCTTCAGATAAATGCTTTTATGGGTAACGTACATCCACCTTTACTGGCAAGCTACTCCTCTGGCCCACATTGTGTATTTTGTGCAGAAATAATTTGTGAGAATAAAGAAATGGAAGCCAAATGTACAAAAGGGGAAAACACAAAAGAATGAAAATTTAATCCAAAAATAAAGCGATGTCGTTCCCATGAAACATGGTAGAAGGGCTTTGTGGGCTTGGTAGTGGGGAATGTACCTGAGGCAGTGGGAAGTGTTAACATGAAAAACACATCAGAGGACTGGGGCATGTGGCTTCTCACGCTGTAATTAGTCTAGAGGAGCACACTTCGATCACACACACACACACACACACAAACAAACACACACTCTCACACACAGACACACACACACACACACACACACACACACACACACACACACACACATGCATGCATCTCCAAATCACAAACTCATCTCTACACTCTCACACGCTCACAAACACACACAGCACCAGCTCTGTTTCGTTTGTGTGCTGCTATCAGCATCTCTTGCTCTCAAGATCTCACCTCATTGTATGCTTTGCTAATATGCGATAATTATGCTGCCACAGTAATGATGATGGGTCTATATAATGTATACGGTAATAATTTATATTTATTTTATGATATTATGTAATTTTAAATGAAGTCTTAATTGGTTAATAATAGTATAAAGGAATAATATTAATAGTGTATGTTTGGTGTTGAGTAATCTTTAATGTTATAGTGTGAGGTTATAGTAAATAATCAGAAATACAGTAACAATTCTATTTATTCCTGTGATGCAAACCTGAATATTCAGCATCATTACTACAGTCTTCAGTGTCACACGATCCTTCAGAAATCATTCTAATATGCTGACTTGATGCATGTATTATTATTATCAATGTGGAAAACAGTTGTGTTGCTTAATATCTTTGTGGAAACTGTGATCATTTTTTATTTATGAATAGAAAGGAAACAGCAAAACCTTTATTTGGAATAGAATTCTAATTTCTTTCCTTATTCTGAATAAAAGTATTAATTTATTTTAAAAACATTAAAACTGGTACTGTATGTCACTAATATGTCATTATCATACAGAATGAAAAAAGCATAATCTAATCCATATAAATATTATCATTTATTTCATATGATAGCAAAGGGATGAAATTTTACAGAATGGTGATTTTTACTGCCAAAACGTACTAAAATAAAATAAAATAAAATAATAAAATAAAATAAAATAATCAATATAAAAGTATTGTAAATGTAGTTGATGTAACTTGTATCATGACATCTGAAGTGATTTGATAGCTTTGTTAGCGAAAGAAACAGACTGAAGTGGTAAGAGTAAGATCTTTAGCAATGACTTTACCTCATATAAGGTAATCATATAATAATATAGTCATATGGACCACATTTTCCCTCCTGTTAGGCAGTATGGGGATATTTGTTTTGTTAAATGTTGCATCCTTTCACTAGAGTGAAACGGTTCAGCCTACGGAAACAAAATCAAAGAGAAGTAGCAAAATATTAATCAGTTAAACATCTTAAGGATATTTCCTCTCATTACATGTGCACATAAATCCCACCACAGCACTAAAGTACAGGGAATAAAGAAAACATGCATGTGCATGAGAGAGAGAGAGAGAGAGAGAGAGAGAGAGAGAGAGAGAGAGAGAGAGAGAGAGAGAGAGAGAAGGGAACTTGGCGTCCAAATCCCTTTGGTTGTAATCCTCCAATTTGGAAATGCGGCTGACAAACTTGTTCCGAAGCCCCATCACTCTCATTTACGTCTGAGAGCCACTGGGCCTAATTACGGATAATCTGCCCGCCCATCCACTAACGACATTAGTTTAAAGGCCTGTAGATTAAGGCAGCATCAGCAATTTGAGAATAACCAAATCTAAAGCTCCTGCCTCCCCGTAATGCCATTATAGTCCCGCAAGCCTTTGAAATGATTTCAAGGGCCGGGTCTGCGGGGTCTTTTGCCGTTTCGCCCCAAAGCAAGTTATCAGTTTCCCCTTTGAAAGCCGGGTCATTCAGGTCTTGTTTGGAGGACAGATAAGGAAAGACACCGGGGAAAACCCCCCTGAAATGGCAGAATGTCAGGTTCAGCATCAGATAAAGAAGCTGATTCTATCAAAGCCCTTTGAGGCGGTGTACACTTTAGCCCCATTCACTGGAATGCAGCCTTTACCCCGGGATCATACAGACCCAGGTATGTTGCCTTCAAGCAGTGTGCTTTGTGTTTTGAATTAAACACATCTCTGGTGCTAATGCGGTTCTAATGTAAATCCCTGGAAAACCAAGCGCTCTCCTTTCCTCCCTCTCTCTGTGTCTGTAAATGAGTTTGTTTATGCCCAAGCAGGCACTTGAGGCCAGCACTCGATCTTCTCACACCGGGGGGAAGTTGTTGGGGTTGCGTGGTTATCGGGGGCTGCCATTAAAAGCAGAAATACTCGAGGCTTTTTGCTTTAAGATGAGGCGAAGGGCTTTATTGGAAATTACATTTTAGTTGCGTTCAATTACCTTTACGCTCATTTGTTCTATGGATGGTTTTTTTTTTCTTTCGCTCGACTTTATTCTCTAAGGGTGTTGTTTATGAGCCCGATACTTTATTACAAACGGGGCGGCTTTCGCTGCAAATTACCCAGCTCTGATAAAGAGAGCATTGCGGTGCTAATGGCTTTTTCCAGCAGTTTCCTAACACAAAGCACACTTTGTTTGCAATAACAAATCACTTTATCATTAGACCTGAATGACTGCGCAAGGTCGTCGTTCTTTTGACCTTTGACTTTTTTTTTTACATGGCACTCAAGCCGGGCCATTAGCGCAGGCTCACTGGCAGGCATGATTATGTCTTATTGTGAGAGTCAGTAATTTGATTGGTGGAGAATTAAGGCTTCTCCTCACGGGTCATTTTAGCTCACTTCCTCTACAGTTCTTGGCTTGATTAAAAATTGATCCACGGCTGTAATGTGAATATATTATTGAGGCTATCTGTCACCGCTGACAGATAATTGGGAGTACACAACTTCAATTTCACAAAACTGTTCCACCTTGGATTGCTTTGGTTTGCGCGGAGGCGCTTTCGGACGCTTATGCTGCCGCTGCTGCTTGTTTTTGAAGGCAGCGCTTTAGTGAATGTATTATAAAGGGCTGGAGTTAGAGGGTAGAGCAAAAGCAGTGTGTTAT
Organism: Cyprinus carpio; assembly: GCF_018340385.1. NCBI lineage: Eukaryota > Metazoa > Chordata > Actinopteri > Cypriniformes > Cyprinidae > Cyprinus > Cyprinus carpio. Next base: position 33,230,331 of record NC_056577.1, on the reverse strand, counting down.
TTTCAGACTACAGTTCTCTTAGGTGTATCTTTACTAGGAAACTTTTCTTGGTGCACTACATGTATTTTAGTATCGTTGTAATATTAATGCAACATACTACAGCTTCACTTTGTATATTTACAATAGTGTAATTTCAAAAGTAACAACTACAGGACATGAAAGCATTTCTCCAGATTAGGAATGAGAGATAAATGGCAGATACTGTATACACATACTATTTTAGTTATTCATAATTTCTGTGTTTTTTTTATTTTGGTAGATTCCACTTCAATGGTTTGATTAAATAATAATAATAATAATAATAATAATAATAATAATAATAATAATAATAATAATAATAATAATAATAATAATAATCACCATCATCTTCATTATCAGAATCATGCAAATGAATCAAATTAATCAGACTTTAACGATTAATTTATTAATATTTTAACAATAATAGGGCCCAATGTTTTTTTTAGAAACTTTGTTGTCTGTTGTAATTTTTCTTTTTCTTTCTTTGTTTATTTGATTCAATGCTAATTTAATAGCAAGAAAAGATGGTAATAAAATGCATGCATGCAACTTTTCAAACTATTTAATTATCTTTAATAATCTTTAAGAATTTAATCATATTTAACATTTAATTAATTAATTAATTTATTTATTGTCTGTCAAGCAAAGTGCTGCACAATCAAGGTTTACTGTTTAAATTAAAACACTGAAGAAAAATGTATGATATTGTGTGGTATTCCTTAAAGTTTTAATTAATTTATTATTAATAATATTATTAATATTATACATTATCCTGTACAATAGTAATATATTTCAGAATTCAGCCATAATTTCTTCAAGGTAAACCAAACTTTTATTTTGTAGTGAAGACCTGTCCCAATCTCTAGCTGGAGTGCCCACTAGCTCTGCTAGAGTGCACCCCATCCTGTACCCTATACACCTCACCCCGGACTCCATTTTCCATAATCCTTTGCCTGGACTCGTCAGAACTCATTATTTCACAGCTGTCTCTTATTAGGAGGACTATGAAGATTGCACACACACTGGTGATTGTTAGCCTGTAACGTTTTTAGTTTCTGTGTTCCTGCCAGTGTTTCCTAGTTTTGCCTTGCCTTCTTGTTTTTGATCTTGGACTGTTTTCCTGCCTGCCCTGACCTTTGCATGTTCTGTGGATTACTCTTTTTGCCTCTGCCTTGGATTATATTGTTTGTTGTTTATTTGACCTGCCTGTTTGACCTCAATTTTGAAAATAAAACCTGCATTTGGATCCACCAACTCTGTTGCCACGCCTCCCTTGCATTACAAGACCTTTCAATCTATTTGTGTATCTGATGCTATTTTTATCAAGTAAAATGAAGAAATGCTCTTAAAGTGACTCACAGGTCAACTCTGGAGGTGAATTACCTGGGTTCATGTCCTCAAATAGTGAGACAGCTGATACTGAATACACCACAACCGTCACGTGTGCTTAAGTGTCAATGAAAGAATTTAGTCAATGAAAGAATTTAAACAGTATTTTTGTGCTAATCCATATCACAATTTAATTAATTGTACACCTACTTTTGATTTATTAATCCAAAATTCCATAACATTATGTTTTATACAGTAAATGTATTTTTATGACTGTATTCAGTCCCTGTTTTCCACATCATGGAAATCATAGTGCACTAAATATTTGTTAATCTTTATGTGCAATATTAAGATGCATCGCTGCAACAGCAGGACTCTTATTCTGTGAGGGAACTGACCACTTTGTGATGCTCTTAGTTACTGAACTCTTATTTCACTAAAGATCCATTTTAAAGAGGGACATTAATTAGTACGCCTGCGTGGTTTCCACTCAGGGAGATAGGAGAGCCATGTTAACAATTCAGTGTAATTTTATGGACAAGTAACTTGTTCCTGGCCATGTCCCTCTCTCGCTCTCTCTCCATGCTGGGGAAACACTGCTTTCCTCACAAACGAGCATTTCCTCCTCAATAGAAATTACCGGTAGAGATTAATAACGGCATTAGGCAGTAATGATGCTACGCTGAATGAAATATTTATTAAAGATCCCTCTGCTAGCAATTAGTATGGCATGTAATCGTTCAGCACATGAAATCAAGATGATTGCAGCAGTCCCTCAACTGCTTTTCCCGCCAGCCCACGCCCACCGCCAACAACTGCCATCCTTTAGCCGCCCTCATGCCATGACAAAAGATCTGGGACCTGGGGCTGCTGAATATCCCATCTTAATTACTGTAATTCCACCATGGTAAGAAAGTGATCTAAGTGTAATTATGCCTGGATTGAATGTCGCCTCTTTGATTTGCTCGGGAGAAATGAAGCTCAACCTGCATAGCATCTGCACCACACTGCTGTGGGAAACAAGGACTTACTTTACATTTCCAGGTGTGTTCTGGACTCTTTCATTTAGTATTCATCCTTGTTGAATAAACATATTAATTTCTTAAAAATAATATTCTAGTGCATGGTAATGTATATGCATTTAAAATGTACAGTCCTTCCTTTCCAGAAAAACAGATACAAAATATGCAAATAGAAATTGATATTGAATATATTGATAACTCATCATGCACTCATGGGTGTGTCCAAATTTTCATCCAATCAAAGGCTCTCTATAATGAGCAGTGCTGGGCAAAGTTACTTTTAAAAGTAATGCATTACAATTACTCCCTAAAAAGTAAGTAATTGCATAACTTAGTTACTTTTATGGAAAGTAATATGTACTTGTGTGTTTCTTTTTCTGATCTGGCCTGCTTGCTGGTTTGTTTTTAATATAAAAAAGGTTGTATTTTTGGCAAATGTAAAAGGTAATGCATTACGAGTAGTTACTTGAAATAAGTAAACTGATTACTGTATGTAACTTACGTTACTTGTAACAAGTTTCCCCAGCACTGATAATAAGTCCCTCCCCCTAAAACCACTGACTTGAGCAAGTGGAAATATCAGTCATAAAAGCAGTATTTAATTATATACACTGAGGATGCGAGTTTATGGACTTAAAAATCAGACGACCATGCAGCAGCTTGAGATTTTAAAGTACACAACAGTTTCACAAGGTACAGTATAAGATATGATGGTGTTTAATGCAAAACCGGAAGTAATTTTATCCACAGACCTCATTTTTCTTCATATAAAAAGGCGAGAATACACTGAACAGCCCAGAGTTTATTAAAAGAACCAGTTCAAAGGAGTCATTCATTGGCAAATTGGAAAGTCCTTGCATGCATATGGCTTGTAACTATAGCATTTCTTTTATTAATGTTTATTTATTATCTATGTATTATCATGCTCATTCTTTTTATGTGAATAAGAACTGATTGTTGATTTCCAGCACGAGACTTCATGAAGCCTTTACAAAGCAGGTGTCTGAGGTCTTGTGTTGTCTTTTATGTGTTTATAGAGCAGACAAAAAGCATAACTAGCTGCTGAGGTGGAAGCCTGAGGGGAGCGGCTGGAGGGCGTGTAGGTCAGAAAATCAAATGGGTCAGTTTACGGCATAGATCATCACCGCTAGCTCATCAAGTGAGCCTGTGGAGCGTGCATAAGATTAATCAGCTCTGGAGCTGCTGTTTAGCCATGCTCATTCCACCCAATAAAGAGAAGCAGAGGGCAAGACAAGAGAGCAGAAAACTGGAGGACGTCAAGAGATGACAAGTCAACAGACAGCTAATGCAATAGTACTTCACTCAGAAACCAACCAATAGTATAGACGAGACAGATCAATTTGCAATATTCTGTTCACCATCCATGCAACAAAGCTCAGACATGAAAGTAAAACATTAAGAGACGCCGTCTATGAAGTCTCCAATCAATAAACAACAGAGGCAGAAAAAGGGGCCCAAATTTCTCATTCTGTTGAACACCCGCAGGCCTTTGTACAGCGACCGCTTGCTGATGACCGAGGACTGGCCCTGTCATATTTCATGTTCACCTGTTTGGTGTCATTTATCAAGGCAGGCTGATCAAGGTGGAGCTCAGCCTGTTTGCTGCACATGAGAGTGGGAGAAGATAAAGAAGAGAGGGGAATAAAATAGCTTGTTTTGCACCCTTAGGCGTGATACATCTGCCAGGAAACCTGACTATGAGACTTGGAGTTGAAATTGTATCCTCAGTGTTTTGAACTGACATGAGCATCGGTTGTATGAACTGTCGGTACCACATTAAACTAGGTTCATCTATCTATCTATCTATCTATCTATCTATCTATCTATCTATCTATCTAGATAGAAAGATAGATAGATAAAATCACACAATTTATGTACTTCTTTACATATTTATTTACTTGTTTACTTACTAAATAACAGTGTCAACCAAACAGACTGTTAAACTGGAGTGAAAATGTAGTTTTCAAATTAAAACGTTTTCTGTATTTTTTTCTAAATTATGAAAAAATATATATAGTAATTTTCATTTAAATGCACCATTATAAAATATATAAATAGCTGAATCAAGTTTTGTTCAATTTATGGCAATGGATAGGATCACAGAAATGAACTATTTTTTACTGAACAAATGAACAAACTATTTTTTCATTTGAATGATTTATTTTTCAAATCACTTCAGACTTCCTTTTATATTTTATTTTATTTTATTTTATTTTATTTTATTTTATTTTATTTTATTTTATTTTATTTTTAATCTGACTCGAATAAATAAATCTAACTGCATTTTTACTGCTTTTGAATGATGGAAATGTCGCTCGTCCATTCCGATTTTAGTGCTTGAAAAATCTGCTATCCTAAAAGATCACTTTATTCATCAGCCGTGTTTTTCTGCATTAAATTTGACAGTCATTATCGCTGCTTAATATTTCATAAGGATTCCTGTGAAGTCTTTTCCACCGATTGTTTTTGGACTGCAGGCCGAGGCAGTCGGTCAGTCAGTCGGTCGGTCATCCTCTGGATGGAGTGGCGTCCTGTAAAACTGTATGAATTCAAGTGGCACAGCGGAGTTGAAAGTGCTCCGATATGGCGGAGTCAAGCAGAGAGCCAACCGAGCAGAGCAGCCTCTCTCAGCACCAGTGTTTAACTCTCCTACTTATTATGGGAATTCAAGGCCTCTCGCTCACAGGGAAATGTAGCGCTCTCTTCCCCCAGCCACCTCTTTCATGCTGGGTGCTATGAAATCCTATAGAAGTGCTTTTATCCCCTGAAGATACAGTACAAATCATCATTGGTTTTATCTCAGCTGGGGATGTCGATTTTCTAAATGAGCTTACTCTTTCCAGCTGCCCGTCAAGCCCATTTTCCCTAATGCTTACCCATCACCCCCTGCTTCTGCTCTGCCGAACGCCTCCCCTCTCTCCCCACCTTTTTTTAACGGTGGGGTTTGGCCCTTTCTTTGCAGTCTTTGTTCGCTCTGGGGAGAAGGAGCAAACAGCAGGATTGATCCTACATTGCGTCTTGGTATTGTTCCAGAGGCTCGCTGTCAATAGGCTGCGGCTGGGGAATGCATTGACCGGGGAAGCTGAAGGGGGCGAGAGTGAAATCGGGTGAGATTTTGTGCTTCAGTGTGTGTCGCTGTGGCTGGCTTTTTGTGTGCAGCGGAATGTCGCTAATCTGCCCGCCATCGACATGCAAATGAGCGGAGCGGCCCTGCGTCAGAGGATTCAGAGCCTGGGAAATGGCTCCACCAATCCCTGCATCAGCCTGGACACAAGCGCAAAACTTCAACAACTCAAAACCACCAAAACACACATGCACAAAACTAGATTTGTGCATGTTCTGAAGACGTGTGTGAGTGGTGGCGTCATGATAGCAGGGTGATGTCATGGAGTTGTCCTGAGAGGTTTCTGAGGTGTTCTTTTTTTTTTTTTTCTGCAGGACAAAAATTGTATGTGTGATCATTTAGAAAAGTACTAGCACATCTCTCCTCAAAAAGCTGCATAAATGGATTTGGTGTGTATTATGCCCCAAAATGTAATACTTAGGATTGGGGATTTGTTTCAAGAATTCACAGTGAATTCAGGGATTCATTATACACAACACACAAATACTGGGTAATGGCCAATTTTAATATTTAACTGTTTACTGGCTTTATCAATACCTTTCTGTAATGAATTATTTATTTTTATATTATTATTATTATTATTATTATTATTATTATTATTATTATTATTATTATTATTATTATTATTATTTTTTTTTTTTTAAATGCTGGCCAGATCAATCTGGTCAAAATTGAGTTTATACTGTATATCAGTATGGCTGTATATATAATAATAATAATTATAATAATAATAATAATAATAATATTATAACTAATAATAAATAATACATAAATATATACTAATAATAATAATAATAATATACTTATTATTATTATTATTATTATTATTATTATTAAATACAAATATACAAATATAAAAATTATTACATATAAACAAAAAAGCTTAATATTGTAATATTCCACTTTAATAGAGTATTTAAGAAAAGTAATATAACAATTTAATTTTTTATTGCAACTATAAAACTTACTATTATTTATTTATTTTTATTGTTTTATTTTAGTATCAATAATGTAATGATCATATATTAAATATATTACTAGTTAAATTATGTAGTATAATAATAATAATAATAATAATAATAATAATAATAATAATAATAATAATAATAATCATAGTTATAAGAAGATTCACACTTTTAAATGGCAGCAGTATGATGTAAAACCAAATAATGAATAAAATGAATAAGATTTATTTATTATAAAACATTGACTATGTACTAAATGAAATGTACTATTAATCACAATAAAACATTCTTCCGCAGTATATTTCTTTAGCATATGCAAAATAATTTGATCTTTTTTAAACCTGAGACATTCGGCAGCCATATCACATATTCATGACATATTCACACTCCATATTTTGTTTGCGTTGTGACGACGGATCTTTGCACTGGAGGAATGAGCAGTCAAGAGCCGATACTGGCAGAAAGCACTGATGCCACTGGCCCTGAAAATGAGTGAACTGAGTGTACTGATTGATGTAACTAAGTGTGGGAAAGGGACAAAAGCTTTTTTGTGGTGGCGTGAGACACAGTATGGTGTATTCATTGTTAAATGAATGTCCTTTCACTTTTGTTTCAGAGTGGATTGTGTGTGTGTGTGTGTGTGTGTGTGTGTGTGTGTCTTTGAACTGATGCAGTGTGAGTGAATCCATTCACGCTGTCATGGGAGGTTCCTGTGTCCGTAAATAACAGCTACAGAACGCTCTTATTTATGTAGTGGAGCAGCATTTGCATTGAAATGGCTGCACATATTTTTTATGTCTTCATAATTCTGTCGTCTCACTTGTCCAGTTGAGGCACATTCACTGGAGCACCTTTGATGAATTGCAGCTCTTTGTTGATATATCTCAGCATCTCTGATTCCAGCGCTTTGAGAAGAAAGACTCTTTGGTTCTTCTGAACTAAAGTTAAATCACCGTTTTACAAGGCTTTTAATTCAGGCGCTGCAGTTTGGATAACTACTGTGGGGTTTTTGTTATGCAGTTTTTACATGCCACTCCTTGAGACTAAAACTATTTCTAGCATTACATTACAGAGCTATACATTGAGGCTCTGTTCCAAAGCCTACTAAGCTGCCATGCTGTGTCCACTACTGCCTAGGCATCCTAACTAAAATTATTTAAAACGTGACCTATTTGGAGTGCTTTACATAGGTGTAAAAACACAGAACATGCACACAAATATTGGGTAAGAATCCATTTTAATATTTATTGTACTGTTTTCATCAGTACCTTTCTGTGTTTAATGAATTATGTTTATATTTAGCATCTTATTCTTTTTTTTGTATATATGTAAGCAATAAGCTATGACAGGGTGTGCTGTATAGTGAAGTTAGGCAAGATGAACACACACACACACACACACACACACACACACACACACACACACACACACACACACACACACACACCAACAACAACAACAACAACAACAACAATAATAATTCTGCTACTACTACTGATAACAATTTAAAAATATAACAAAATTATAATATTTCACTGTAACAAATTGTGTATTTCAGAAAAAAAATAGTAAATAATGAAAATTAATACATTTCTTTTAAATTACAAAAATACTACATTGAAAATACTGTATTAATTTTCAAGCTTTAAATCATTAAATCATTTGTTTGTTTGTCTGCATGTTAAAATAACCCAAACTGCGATGGAGATTTTGTGGAGCAGTGTTTACTGTGAACTGAGCTGCTCTGAGAAAGAAAAAAAAAGAAAAAAAAAACAAACAAACCCTGAGCTGATCACATGTAAATAAAACCAATGATGCATTTCATTCTGAACCACACAGTGCATATATTTGTTTAATTAAATCACAGCCCTTGCGATTTGAAAATCACATTAATCTGTATTATGATTTCAGTTTTATATTACAGCTGGGCCAAAAGTGAGAGTCTTACTATCTGCAGCGTATGCAGGTACTGTAACTGTATGTTACTTTGATTGCCAGACTTAGTACGACTGCTTTTTGCTTGCTCTGCCTCTTATTTCAGAATCATAAATCACTTCCCACTTTATTTCCCAAACACAGCTTCAGTTGTGAATGTACAGTACACGCATACTGTAAAACCCTCAGTCCAGGTAAAGAGCGTGCCTTTAAAAATGTATGACTTAGAGAAGCTTCTCCACAAATTAAAAAGTAATTAATGTCTACCTTTAATGTACAGGTCTGGCCGGGATAGGGCCATTTCAGCTAATGCGCAGCCCAGGTGACTTAAAGAGCGTGCCTTTCTCTACTTGGCGCGTGTTGGGCTCAGAGCAGTGGAAACTTCAGATCAACTCTCGTATTGCATTAATGCAATTAGTCCCCACTGGCCTAAATAATAAACCCAAAATTCCTCCATCTTGTTCAATATTTCATATTTAATTCAGGTGCTCAGAGTGCCGCCACACCGCTACAGAGCTCTGCTCGCAAATGCAGGTATTTTTTTTTTCTTCACAGGAGCCTTTTAGAAGTCATTAAGTAAAAGCCACCCCAATCTCACATCCCATTTGTGTGATTTAGTAATGAGCTATACCTGCCTACTTGCAAATGTTTCTTTTGCATATCAAAGTGCAGTTCGTTCTGTTGAGGTCCACTCAGCAATGTTTCTGCCCATGCTTTTTAAACCTTTCTCAACCTCCTCCTGAACTAGACTGTTTTTCTCATGTGTTTCCCATGCTTTGAGAAAACTAAAACAAGTGAAATATTATATAATATAATTAGCAGATGAAGATGCCCCGTAAAATTGGATGCAGTGACAGCGCAGCAAACTTGCTCAGTAAGAACTAATCTTTAGCTCACAGTTATTGCTCAGTAAGAACTAATCTTTAGCTCACAGTTAATGGTCCTTAAAGAAAAATTTGGTTTTTTCTTTATAGTATAGAGTGTCTGTCAGATATGTCTATCTATAGTTCTCTTATAGTTTATATTATTGGTAAAAATTGTTCAATTTTGCTTTTCACTTTCAATAAAAAGTGTCTGTCAGATATGTCTATCTATAGTTCTCTTATCAAACACCTGGTACGTAGATTATATATATATATATAGTATATTAGTATAGTATTATATATATGATATTATATATTAGATATATATATATATCAGTATATATATATTAGCATATATCATCAATAAAAGGATTGATGTATTGGATATTAGTATCGATATATATTATAATATACATAGTATATATATATATATATGATGAGATAATTATATATATAAGATTATATATCTATATATATATGTATATATGATAATATATATATAATAATACAAATACACATCTCTACCAGTTTATATATCGCAATTCAACCACTAATCAGTAATTTATATACAGTACCAACCCACCACCCAGACTAGTGCCACATTCCCTATAGTCGGTGAGAATTGCGTTCATCTGTGAGATGTACGAGTGGTCATTTATTGAGTGCGTATGGCTTCTGTACACCACTTGCAGTTTGTGCCGGGGTCACATTAAAAGGGAAGGTGATAGCAGAGCAGCGAGCGGCGGACATATAATCATAGTGAATTAAAGTGCGGGCCTAATGATGCGACGTCTTCCTCCGAGCAATGGAATTCCTGTGCTGGATCACGGTAGAGGCTGCTCATTAGGAGCACGTACAGGCCTAACGAGGGTGGTAGCGCTAGTAATAAAGTAATTCTCTGCCTGCCACGATGCAGCGGTGATAAAAGAAGCTACCTCGGCTGACAGGGGGGAGGGAGTGAAAGTCTATCGATTATAATTGGAAATGCTTCGACTAACGTTATGCTAGGCAGCGGCTGCTGAGAGGGTAAGTTGTTTGCAAGTTTTTGTGTTTGGATACCAATTCCTCTGCTGTCCCATATCCCCTTCCCTGCTCTCTCCCTTTCTATTTCTTCTCATTTCTCTCTTCCCTCTCAGCTCGTCATCTTCATTGCTATTGCCAAAATCTCACTCTCAGCATGAATATGTTCGAGGGGAACCGATCGAGAGGGGCTGGGTGTGTAATTAAGGCTGATTGTAAATGCAGTATTGCGATAACTGAAGAAGGCGCCCAAGGCTTACAGACACACAGACTGCTGCTTTTTATGAGTGAGACGCTCATGCTCCATCCACATGTTAGGGCTGGTCAATAGATACTTGATGAGTGAAAGTCACACAGAGCCCCCACATTTGGAATTCATTTGGGGAATTCTTTTTGTATTATCAGGGCTTGCTAATGTGAACATACTCTATTGCCATTTTAAAGGAGTGAGTTTCAGACTGGCAGCAAAGAGCACATTGCGCAGCAAACAAACATGGACACGAAACCTTTTCATTGTCCAGAGGGGAGAATGAACTAATTGTCCAGCAACTTGAAACAGCCCAGACTGGATTGTTGAAGTTGAATACAATCAAATTTAAATGTGGGCAGAGAGGTTCTATGAGAAAAGATAAGGATTTTTAATTTCTTTTTTAATTTATAATAATTATCATTGTTTATTAATTCTATTATTGTTGGTTTTGTATTTCAAACACTAAACCACATTTTTTTAAACAAACAAACAAACAAACAAACAAACAACAACAACAAAACTGTATATATTTGGCTGAGATACAACCTATATTTGATCAAAGCTGGATTCTTGAGGTGCAAAAATCAAAATATTGAGAAACTTCACCTTTTAAAGTTGAAAGCATATCACTAAACAAAATTAAGTTTTGATATAATTATGGTAGGAAATTTATAAAATATCTTCATGGAAGATGATCTTTACTTAATATCCTCATGATTTTTGGCATATAAAAGAAAAATAGATCATTTTGACCCATAAAATGTACAGTATTGTTGGCTATATACCTGTGCTACTTATGGACTGCTTTTATTTTTTTTTGTTTTTTTATTTTTTTTTTAAATAGGGTCAGCATATTATGCATATATATGCATATAATTAATTAATTAATTAATCTATCTATCAATCTATAATTCAGTTCTATAATTTTAGTTTGTTTGTTTGTTTGTTTCTTTCTTTCTTTATTTTATTTTAGATTCTTGAAAATATTTAAAAAAATTGTTTGTTTGTTTGTTTCTTTCTTTCTTTCAATAATAATAATAATAACAGACTATTAAAAGTATAGATGATTATATGTTATTATTATTATTATTATAATAATAATAAAAATATAAAATAATAATAATTATATAATAATAATTAATATACCTAATATAATAAACATTGTCAAATCACTTCAGACTTCCTTATTTTATTTTTATTTTATTTTTATTTTATTTTATTTTATTTTATTTTTATTTAGCTGTATTCTTTAGACACACTTTACTATACTCCACATCTTCAAAAAAAAAAAAAATAGACTAAATGAATTAGAAATTACATTGTATAATGTCATATACATGATATGTAAGATTGGCATTTTATATTTTTATTTTTTATTAGGATTAGAACATCCAATCGCAAGGTTTTTATCCACGTAAGATAAATTAGCTGATCCATCCTCCTTCTTACCATATTTTCTCCCGTCGCTCGTCTCTCTCTCTCTCTCTCTCTCTCTCTCTCTCTCTCTCTCTTCATTGCATTGCCAAAATCTCTCAGATGAATATGTCAGGGGCGGCTGCGATCCCCCGCCTTTCCGGGGTAAGGGGGGGTAAAATGAAGACTAGCGGATTTGTTAAAGGCAGATGGCGATTCACCAATAATCTTGGCGACGGAATGATAAAGCGGCCCCGAAAGAGGGCTACAGAACAGACTGCTTTTTATGAGCCGCTCATCTCATTCCACATGTTAGGGCTTTTCAAATAGATTTGATAGTGAAATCACACGGCCCCACAATTTGGAATTCATTTGGATTTCTTTTTGTATTATCAGGGCTTGCTAATGTGAACATCTCTATTGCCATTTTAAAGGAGTGTTCAGACTGGCAGCAATTTGCAGCAACAAAATGACACGAAACCTTTCATTTTCAATGAGAATGAACAATTTCCAGCAACTTGAACAGCAGACTGGATTGTTGAAGTTGAATACAATCAAATTTTAAAATGTGGGCAGAGAGGTTCTATGATAAAGATAAGGGATTTTTTATTTATTTTTTTAATTTATAATAATTATCATTTTTATAATTATTATTATTGTTGTTTTTATTTTCAAACACTAAACCAATATTTCTTTAAACAAACAAACAAACAAACAAACAAACAACAACAAAACTGTATATATTTGGCTGAGATACAACTATTTGAAAAGCTGGATTCTGAGGGTGCAAAAAATCAAAATATTGAGAAACTCACCTTTAAAGTTGAAAGCATATCACTAAACAAAAATTAAGTTTTGATATAATTATGGTAGGAAATTTATAAAATATCTTCATGGAAGATGATCTTTACTTAATATCCTCATGATTTTTGGCATAAAAGAAAAATAGATCATTTTGACCCATAAAATGTACAGTATTGTTGGCTATATACCTGTGCTACTTATGACTGCTTTTTATTTTTTTTTTGTTTTTTTTATTTTTTTTTTGGGCCAGGGTCACATATTATGCATATATATGCATATAATTAATTAATTAATTAATCTATCTATCAATCTATAATTCAGTTCTATAATTTTAGTTTGTTTGTTTGTTTGTTTCTTTCTTTCTTTCTTTGCATAATTCCGCATATTGTTTGCACCACATGACTTGGGCAAAAGTTTTTTCAAATCTTAATAAGCAGTGAAGTAGTTTTATTAAAATATTATTATTATTATTATTATTATTATTATTATTAATAATAATAATAATAATAATAATAATAATAATAATAATAATAATAATAATAATAATAATAATAATAATAAACATTGTCAAATCACTTCAGACTTCCTTTTATTTTATTTTATTTTATTTTATTTTATTTTATTTTATTTTATTTTATTTTATTTTAGCTGTATTACCCTGACACACTTTACTATACTCCCCAAAAAAAAAAAAAAAAAAAAATGACAAAATGAATTCAGAAATTACATTGTATAATGTTCATTATACAAGACATGTAAGATTTGCATTTTTATTTTTTTATTTTTTTATTAATAGAACATCCAATCATTGACCCTTCGACAAGTAACCACCCATACTACCCAGAACAGAATAGCAGCATCCTTGCAAACATTCACAGTGACTTAACATAAGCAAGGTTTCAAGTTAATTTCTGTTCTTTCTACATAGTTGCGTTATTTACTTCAAAATGGCTCGGCTCCAGCAATCATATTTTTAGCAGGAAATATTTTTTTATTGCATGACCATTGAAGCACCAGCAAACATGCGGATAAACAGTTGATGGCCTCTGAACGGCCGACCTGCAGAATGAGAGCTTTCCCTAATTACAATGTGCACTTCTGTAGTGGAAGCTAGTAAAATGCCTATTTTTTTTTTTTTTTTTCTCATTGGTTCACTGAAAATGTTAGCTGTGATTAGTTACACAATTCAACATTAACCTGTAAATTAAAATTCCTTGGTGCAATTTGATGGGTGATTTAATTTGGTCCACTCTCTCCCTCTCTCTCTCCCTCATTCTCGCACTCCGCTCGCCGCAGGCTAATCCCATTATGAATTCTTTATATAGCTTTTTCCCTTAATGATCAGCGGCCTGTGCTCCACTACTGATTACTATTGTACACTTAGCACTACATAAAGCAGGGGATTAATATGCCCCAGAAGGATTGTTGCTATGGATCCCCCAGTCGCCTTCCAAGAGATGTTTCTGCTGCTTCAATTGTCCATAAATGTACACACAATCCCCAGTGAATTAGCCTCCAGACTGTGTGGAGAGGTACAAGCCAAGGAGAGCACTCTCACTCCGCTCTCAGACGAAAGTGATCTCCTCAATTATTCATGACCTGGCTCTTTTTTTTTGATAATGTAAGATGCTGTATTATATTTTCCCTTCTCTCTCCATCTCAGCCTAGCGGGAGGTAAGAATGAGCTGGCCGGACGAGGCGGAGAAAGGTGTTAGAGAGAGAGGAGAGAGGTTTGGCCTTCAGTAAGTGTGTCATTTTGCTCCTGTGAATGGGACTGTCAGGCTGCAAATGTCTTTCCTCTCGGCTTTATGGGGTTAGTTTTAACGTTATGTGGTAGACAGGTGAAATGCATTGATCTGGTACTGAGAATGTATTTTGTTTAATGAAATGGATTAATTAATCGTGATTAGTATAATAATACTCAGTTTGTTATATGATAATTTCTCAAAAAAATACATCATATCTTGATCACTGGTTGTCTTCTTGTATTGAATTAATTTCATGATTCACCACATCGATTGATACACAAAGAATCATCATCAAATAAGAAATTATCATTATTATTATTTTTGCTAGTAGGTTTCATTACATTAATAAAATAATTGAATAAATGTAAAAAAAAAAATGTTAAATGTTACAAAAAATATTTTCAACATTTTTTGTAGCAAATTGCATTGCATTTGAAGCACATTAAGGCTTAAAATAACTCTAGAGCAATATTTACAGCAACACTGAACTGCATTTAATTATTCATGATTACTATAATAATACTATTTTTTTATGATAAATATATCTTATCATGATCCCAGATCTACTTCTTGTATATTGAATTAATTAATTAATGATCTGCCACACCATTTAATTAGGAAAGAATGATCATCACATTGAATATTATGGCAATTAATATTATGAAAATTATAAAAATTACGAAAATTGTGATTTTAATTTTTTTTATTTACTATTTAGTAGCTGTCTTAATACATTAGACTAGTTTTTACAATTATTCCTTGCCTCATTAAATCTAAATATTTATATAAAATATTCATTTAATGTTTAATGCAAGTAGAATACACACACACACACACACACACACACGCACACACGCACACTCGCATGTTTGTTTCTGTGAATTGTGGGGACTTTCCATTTACTTCTATTACTTTTATACTGACCAAAAAATATTTTCTATCCCCTAACCCGACCCTAACCCTAAACCTACCCCTTACAGGAAACCTGTTTGCATTGTTACACTTTCAAATAAACATCATTTACTATTTTTAATAATTTTTTTTCCCCCCATGTGTCAAAAATTTTATGTTTTATTATCCCTGTGGGGACATTTGGTCCTCACAATGTAGCATAATCTAGCACACACACACACACAATGTGTCAAAAATTTTATGTTTTATTATCATTGTGGTACACATACTATTTGTGTGTCTGTGTATATCTCTGTATTCTACATGCAATAAACATTGAAAAAAAAAATTCTACAAATTTGAAGCAAATTGCCAAGATGGTATACTGTATAGATATATTATATATATATATATATAGTAGATTATATATATATATATATAATATATATATATATATATATATAGAAAGAAAGAAAATAGTAAAATATTGTAACTCAAGGGCAACATTTACGCCCATGTTATTTAGATCTTTATGGGCAGGAAGAACTTCTTTTCCCAAATGGAAAAAGAATGTACTATAACCGTCAGATCTGAGTCAGTCAGCGCTCCTGGACTGTTTGTTTGTATGCGCTCCTGGACATGTTTGATTGTATAACTCTGTAGTGGACTGACATTTGAAGAACAGTTACTTAGGACAGAATTGCTTTTCAAATTACTTGATATTTTTGGTAAGTATTCTGTGTCTCGAAACAGTTTTGTGTACTATCATTTTCTTCTTATCCAGCACTGTCTTTCTGCTATACGGCTCTCCAAGTGGAAGAATTGGGCAAGCTACATTAAGTCTTGAGTCCAGGCCAAAGGAACAGCTGTGGGCTTACCGTCTGGCTGCTCCCTCTGTCACAGATCCATCCTGCACGTCACGTGACCCAACAACTCGGTGTTCACCCTCAGGGGCTGCGCTATATGATCACTTATTCATTCCAGCCTCAGATCCAGTCATATGAGCTGCATCAGACATGTATTATATGAACTTATGACTTTGAAAGTGTTTGTGATTGAAACCATGTCAGGATTATTAATATGTGGTGGTCTTAACAATGAATTGTCCTAAAAACAAAGTTATCTTAGCATAGATGGCGTTACATGGGTAAACATCAGTAAAAACATGTCGAGGTCACATTATCCCACAATCAAAAGAAAGTAATAAGAAATACTGGGATTTTAATATTTTGCTAATAAAAAAAGCAAAAAGGAACTCTAATTTTAGAGTCAAATGTTTCACACATTTTTTTCAGTAGCACGCTATTTTACAGTCCTGTTCCGTGTGTGCATACTATTGTGGTAATTACAATAACTTGGTAATATCTAGGTACTAACCCTGAACTTACCCCTATATCTAACCTCAACTCATAAAGTTACTTTATATTATCAAGTACTTTCTTTGGTAAGTACAATGTTAGTACAGATAAGTGCGCGTGCTATAAAATAAAGCACAACCCATTTTTCTCCTAAATTTTCATTACCTTAATGCAAAAAAAAAAAAAAAAAAACTAGCTCATTATAGTAATGGATATTTATACATATATAAAATTTTAAGTGTATTTTTTATTGTTAAATGTTAGTATTATTATATAAGTATATCATTATGTATATATTCTATTCTGTTATCATAAATATATACAAAATTTTGTATAATATTATATAAATGTTAGATTGAAAAAAAATATAAATTGCAGTAATGATATATTTTGAATGTTTTATTGGTGTTAGACAACAAAAGAAACTTCTGCTATCACATCCACAACAACAAAATAAATATGAATTTAAATGCACACATAAAAAATGCATTCCTTGTTTTTAAATTTTGTAAAAAAAAATTGTTTGCTTTTTAATTTAGATAACAAAGGGAACTTATGTTAACATAAACTTAGAACCTAACAACAGTCATATGCATTCAAATAAATACATAGACAAAAAAGGGCTTCCTAGCACAATTCCATTTTCTTTTTCTCCTTTACACATATCCCCAATGTTTACACTTTCAAGAAAAAAAGGTTATTTTGATTACTTACATTACTATACAGTACAGTTAAAAAAAAAAAAAAAAAAAAATTCCTGTATTGCAGTAATGAGAATCTGCATTGAGAAAGCTGGCAATTACAAAAATGCTGTATATCAATATGCTTTCTGCTTTGAAACATGACTTAGACAAGTTCTTGACAGTTTGTTGAGATTCACCCGCTCGATCTAAAGTTGTTCCGGTCCCAGCATTAGCCCTTGGATCCCTCGCACATGTGGCGGAGTCTTCCGTGCCTCATTGCCTCCCCAGCATGGGTGACACAGTCTGCTGGCTCCAACTGACACCCTGATGTGTGGCTTCTGCTGCCCGAGCCAAGCTATGGCTGCCAGGCCTGGAAGGAGACCAGGGCCAACCAACAGCTGGAGCTGAGCTGCAGGCCTGTCCAGGCTTCAGGCGATGAATCACTCACAATTAATATTTAACTCCTGCCTGATCCACCGGAGGCCTCCAGGTAAGGCATCTCCGTCCACCTCGGTAAATATATGATGTACTGCTCTTAAAGGATTCTGATTGCGCTGCAGGAAGATAGCTGGGAAATACGAGAGCGCTCACCTTTTTTGGATCTGTGGACTGTGGAAGTGTGCCGCACCCCTCCTGTTTCTCTGATCTCTGCGGTGCACCTGCAGGCATGCGCTCAGATCTCAGACTAGCTGCCGGATCAAAGCTGTAATGCTGAACTTTTGAAATAGACGCCTAGATCACAGAAGCATTTTTGAGCCACCCAGCTCTACATTTATAGTCAATGCTAAAACAACATCTACTCCCTGCAGGCTCCTGGTGGAGCAGCGAGCCAGCTGGGTAATGGAGTTTTCAGATGGGTCATTCCTGACGGATCTCAGGCTGTTAACTGTACGCGTTCCAGTGATTAGTACTCCAGCCTCCATCTCTCCTGTGACGCACACGCACACGCACACACACACACACACACACACACACACACACACACACACACACACACACACACACACACACACACACACACACACACACACACACACACACACACACACACGATGGTTGTGATCTACATTCCCTGCTCGTTCTCTCTCATTTGCATTCGTGTATGTTGATCTGGAGCTGTTGGAAAGTACATAAAACCATACTTTATGGCTGGTTGTAAAAGTCTGGGAAAAAGCACTGGATTTTAAAGGTTGCAGGTGTAATTTTTCAACATTAAAATACTTTCTTGTATCTCTGTTCAGTGTGTACAGACAATTATGCCATTCATATGTTGACTTTCCTGCGTAATTTAAGCCGGTAGCTGACGCACAACATGTCGGGGACTCTCTCTTTTTTTTTAATCATCATCACGATTTTAGCTTCATTTATATGCATGTATAAGTGCAAGTATGCAGTGTATATCTTAAGGCCGGGATACTCCGGCCAATGTTGAGGCATCGGAACTCGTCTATGCCTATCAGGCTATTTTTTTTTTTGGTCTGTTCCACATGTCATCGGCAGCACGTTGAATCGGTGTCGGGGTCATCGCTGAGAGTGAGAACCTGATTGGATGTTCAGTTTAGTGAATGATTCAGTGCACGTGAATTTAAGCAAAAGTGATCAAAACAGTAGGTTCTTCTAATGTTATGTGATCTTACCCAAGCATTCCAGTGCGCTGGTATTTTCTTAACATGAGTCATTTAAAATGAAGAAAGTTATCAGCATAACTGATGGTCAAAATGGTAAGCAAGCACAGCTTTTTGGTCCAGACACAGCCAATGCGAGAAGACAATACCATTAGGTTTCTAGATCTTGTGACTGGTCACAATTACTGACCTTTTCACCATTTTTAAAGATCTAATTTTTAAAGGGTCTTTTAAGGCCGTGACACACCAAGTGCACAGTAAGAAATGGAAGCAACGAAAAAGGCAAATGACCAATTTAATACAGCATATTTGCAACATATCAGATATCATAAAAGCTGTATAATGATGAGCGCGGTAAAAATGGTAAGCAAGTTCTGTTTTACTAATGATTTATATATCTACAGTCCTATTTGGGTTTAATTTTTTGAATGATGAATATATACTACTGCCACCTGCTGGCTTGGAGAGTTATTTCCTCATATGCAAAGGCAGAAAGTACGTGCTTGTTGGCCGTTAATGTAGTTCTTGCAGTGTGTTCAAGTGAAACATTTTGGTCGAGATGCAGGAGACATGAAGCAACACTACAGTCAGCTTTCACCACAACCAGTTCTTTGATTTCGGTTTGCTGTGTTTGGGCCTTTTGTTTTATACACAGTTTTTTAAAGAAATACAAATAATCAGTGCATACAGTTTGTATACTAATTATGAAATAATTCACAAAATGTTGTTTACAATACAATAGCTTTAGCTGCAGTATAAGTAGCTGAAGTATAACACTAAAAATGTTTATTGTACAGGGCCAATCAGGAAGTTATCAGAGAAAATGGCATAATCTTGTCTGATATGTCAGTAAATTTAGTTTGATTTGTCACTAGTAGCAGAAATGACTGTAATATGGATGCACATATTTATGCCATAGTGAATGGATCTGGTATGAATTTTCTTTGGCAGAGCCTGACCATAGGTCAAGCACCTCTATGTCAACAAGGGCGTCTCACTGTTATGTAGGGCACAGTTTGATTATTATGTGAAATGGTGGTGTCCCCCTTGTCTTTTCTTTTCATATTTTGGCCTGATGTGGTTGACTGGGGCTGAATATATAACTGGCCAATAGTCTTCAAGCTTCATGGGAATCGCCATGGGGACATGCTTTTTGGGATGATTTCCTGTCTGGAAGATTGAGGGACGCCTCAGGGAACTTCCACTGAGCCTCTCTTTCTCCACAAAAGGAGGAGCACTATGTGACTGCCTTTGTCCTTCACATAAATGGGGTGAACCGCGGAGGCCAGATTTCCCCTCTGAGTCTTTAGAATACTCATTGTTTTACAAACAAGTCTTTGCGAGTATTAATATTCATATTTTTATAGGCCAAAGAAGTCTCATTGAATCAATTATGCAAGGGGAGCCTTTCTTTCCCATGTACAATGCAAGCAAGCGACATTCTCCTTGTGAAAGGTTGCTGTGTCACACCCTGAAGAAATTGCAGATGTAGAAAATGATAATTACATCTCCGTCTCATGTAATTTTGTGATTACGTGGCCTCTATTATCCAGATGTACAATAGCATGGTGTGGGGTGAATCTCTGAGGATTCTGGGAGAAAAAGCACTTTTCATCGGGTCAATATTATACATTTTAGATGAACCGTATTCTGTATTTAAACCACACCATCATGGAAGTGCCTGATGAAATCTCTCAATTTCTCTGCTGCTGGTGTATATTGCCAGAGCGGTCGTTAATGGCCTAATAAAAGCCAAGCATCTTCCCCTGCATATGTAATGTATGAGGCTTTAAAAAAGTGTTATTGCTCCTTCAAATCCGAGCTGCTTCCTTGAATGTGATGGACCGTGGGAGTCCACCTACACTGCTGAAAACCAATGCTGCTCTTTCTAATAAGAGCCTGCTTTCTCCACCACGTGCTGAAAAGCACGGTGTGCTTAAGCCGCAAGAAGAGCAGATCAATTACACGTGAAGACAGCCCACGTTCTACTCATGATATCAAAAAACAACCATGGCAGCAAGTTTTCATTTCATTATACACTAAAATAACAGTATATAGATGTTCAAGAGCATTTGAATGGAGACCTTGGATTCGATCACCACTGAGCCACACTTATTCCCATATCGTAGGCTCACATTCTTGGGATACAACCAGCATTTTATGTTCTTGCACTGAATTTCTGTAGCCCTCCTTCACAGTTCTTAGAAGGTCTCTAATACCTGGAGAAATCTCTCCGTAGCATTCCCATTCATCTCAATGGCTGTTGATCAGCTGTCACATGGCACACAGTCTCAAGCCATTCATTGTGACTATCATGTCAAACAGGGCAGACAGGGACAAATGCAAGTCAATTTCACACATTTAAGAGCTTACATCTAGTATAATATAAGAAAAAAATATATGATTTAAAGGGATAGTTCACCCAAACATGAAATTTACTCCACGATTTACTCACTCTCAAGCCACCCTAGGTAACTTTCTTCTTTCAGACAAATACGATCAGAGTCATATTAAAAATGTCCTTCCCATTCCAAGCTTTATAATGGCAGTGAATGGGTGTTGAGGTTTTGAAGTCCAATAAAGTTTATCTATCCATCATAAAAAGTGCTCCACATGGCCCTGGGGGGGCTAACAAAGGCCTTCTAAAGCAAAGTGACGTGTTTGTGTAAGAAAAATATCCATATTTTACACTTTATAAACTGAAATCTCTAGCTTCCACTAACTATTGTATTGTACGCGATTCACGAGAGAGTGACATTTCAGCGGATGACGCAGGCGTCACTTAAGCTCCGGTGAGATTATGTTAGTCTCATGAGAGCCAAGTTTTGTTTACAGCAACAGAGAACCAGTCTCCTCTTGGCTTATATTGAAATCCTCCGACATTTTTCTTTAAAAATCCTAATTTTGTACTGCTAATTCATAACCGGTGTTTTGTTTTGCTCTCTCCTCTGCTCTTCCACGTTCGTTACTTCTCACCAGGCTTACGCTATGCCTACGTCATCCACTTGAATGCCACTCTCTCATGGACGCTGATATAACAGTTAGCAGAAGCTAGAGATTACAGTTTATAAAGTTTTAAATATGGTTATTTTTCTTACATTATCGCATTGCTTCAAAAGGCCTTTATTAACCTTCCAAAGCCATGTGGAGCACTTTTTATGATGGATGGATGCACTTTATTGGACGGCAAAATCTCAAGCCCCATTCACTGCCATTATAAAGCTGGAAAAGCCAAGACATTTTTTTTTTCAGTAAAACTCTAATTGTATTTGTCTGAAAGAAGAACGCCATATACACCTAGAATGGCTTGAGGGTGAGTAAATCTTGGGGTCGCATTGACCAACAGGAGGCACCTTGGTTTGAAAGTTGCTTCTGTGTAAGCGATGCATCATATATTCCTGCACTATTGACAATAGACTTTTTTTAATAGTGTTATTATGACATTCAACAGAAGGGGCTTACTGTGCCATGCTAACCAGTAAAACCCTGACCGCATTGATCTTAGTCACAACCCCATATTGTAACCATACTTCCTTTTAGACCACAGTCCACTTTGGCCTGTAAAACAGGCCTGTTCGGCCAAATAATATAAAATTGATTGGTGAGGAGATGAAAACCCCTAGCATCCGTTCAAGTTGATGCAATGTTCAATTAGCAGTTTCTCTTTTTTGCTTATGGACAGTGAATCTAAACAAAAGCTGAACTCAATGAGGTGATACAAGGCCATTGACGTACTTACCAAATGTGATCTCAGGCCTCAGAAATTCTTGGCCAAAACACACATAAATCCAACTCAGAAACACTGAAGAGGTCCATGAATGAGATAGATATTTGTACATTATTTGCGGGTAGGATGTACTTTGGCCATGGAAAAAGATTTTGCAGTGTTGAAACCGATTTTTGGATAAATGTTTAGATGAAACCTTTTAGATGTTTATATAAAATATATATATATATATATATATATATATATATATATATATATATATATAGATATTGTATAGTATATATATATATATATTAATTGTCATGTAGTGCAGAACAAGAAATGAGAAAACTGTATGGTTCTGTTTCAAAACCTAAACTGCCATTCTGTCTTCTATTTACAACGCAGCGTCCAAAAAATTGGAACCTTCTACGTGGGTAGCAACACAGCAGGCCTGACTCATAGTGACTCCAAATGGCACCCTCACAGTCTCAGAGTCCACACTTTGTAATGCTGCTTTGACTTTTAGCTATTAAATCACTTTACAGAACCTTTTCGTTCACCGTTCCTTGGTGGTTGAATGATCTTCCTAATCCTATTCAGACAGCCAAATCCCAGACAAAATTCAAGAAACAGCTGAAAACTCATCTCTGTTGTCAGCACTTAACTGCATCCTGCTGACTTCTCTATTTCTTATATTCCTCTTATTCTGGGCAATGTTTGAAACTTTTTATTGCTATCATTTCTGCTGTTATTGCCTACTTCAAAATTAATTGCTTTTGTACTCCTCATTTGAAAGTCACTTTGGATTAAAGCATCTGCTAAATTAATAAATGTACTGAACGTCGTAATGCATTCTGGGATAGCTTCTCCACATCACTGTGAGATAAGAAGTACAAAGCTTATCAGTCTAACCAGTGACCACCTTCATACAAAAATGGACGCCTACCACTGTTCTCAAAGTCACTATCGTTTAGACCCACACATTGCTATACCACGGACAAGTCAAGGCCATTAATGTGAAATTGAAATGAATTATGGGTCATCTGTCACGGGGCCTTGCGGTAAGGTCCTGTGATGGTGAGAGATGAAGGTCCTTGCTCTCTCCAATGAGGCGTCCAGAGAGATGCCTGAGACAAACGACCCATGTGTGGAGACACACCTTTTATGTTTGGCAGCTGGGTCTGACCCGAGGGATGTCTGGCTGTCCTCTTTGCCTAGCTCAATCCATATCTGTCCCTTAATGAAGAAACTGGCCAAAGGGGTTCAGTTCACCAAGGCACCCCTCCATGTCACATCTTAATGATCATAACCTGACATCTCCGAATGATCTCAGTGGACCCAATGATTCAGTCTCTCATCGTTCATATAGCAGGGAGAGGGCAAGACTTTTATTACATCTAACATGAATCATAGGTTTTTTTTTCTTATGCTGGATCAGCTTCCAAAAAAGAACTTCGAGGCTCCATGGAAGCACACTTGAAGTCTTGTGGCTTAAAGTCCAAATCTATTAGTTTTGAGGTCATTTACATGCCAGTGTACTCTTAAAAGTCCAATCCAATCAAATGTTCTCTAGAATGAGAATGTTATCTGGCTCTGAATTGCAAAAGCAAGAAGCAAATCTTGGTTTGTGGCAGTCAGAAGCATCCTTCCCATTCAAGCCTGGCCTCTGAGATTTTTGAGTGAATTGGATTTGAGGATGAATCGGTTACTGGTTTGGTGATAAACCATAATAAAAATTCCTCACAGTTAGTATTATTGTTTCATATTATAAATATCATTAAAGCCATATATGATTATCATGATTTGAAAAACTGATGGTAAATATTGATCAGCATTAAGCTAAGTTCGTAACAGACTTATGCAGGCGCAACATGCAGCCTAGGTTTCGTTTTGTATGTAAGCAAAAAAACAAACGTAATGTCCGCACACTGATGTAACTGCTCCATGGACATTATGTTTGATTTTTGCTTTAGTTTGACTTTTTTGCCCTGCATGTGCACTTTTTGTCCATTTTTACTTTGTTTTGTATAAAAACATGACGGAAGACAGAGTGCTGAGAGAAATTATATGGAATAATGTATGGTGAAAGAACTCTATGAATGCATAAGGAGGAGCTGACTACCTTCAGGAAAGTTTAGATGACATTTGCTTTTCATATTCCCTCTGTGTAATATGTAATAATGTAGTGTTTATAAACAGTGCTGCTTTGTTTACAGAGGTTGCTGGGGAAACAACTCTATTTCTGCTGTTCCATAAGCACCACCTACTGGCAGACATTAGATTTATGTTTTCATTCACCTTGTCTGCCTTTTTTGTTTAGATAATTGCAAAAATTGGACCAACTTTGTAGATTTGTTTATGGAGATAAAATGCCTATGATTTATCATTTTGACATAATTTCCTTTAAAAATTATTTAAATGCGAGGTTTATCAATTTATATATATATTTATTTTAAAACAATATTTGAGCACGTAACACGTGTTAGTAGATAACATGTTTTGCCCTAAGGTACCCAACCATTTTTTTTTTTTTTTTTTTTTTTTTTTTTTTTTTTGTTTAAAATCTGGCCATCGTTTTTAATGTTAGTATTTTAATGTTTAATGTTTAATACAGGGAAGAAAATGGTACTTGTCAAGCCATTTCATGGGTTCTTTAAAGTCAGATCCTTGGCCTGGTGGATAGCACATGCTCAGAATTGTCGAGCTGAAGCGGTTATATACAAATGCTTATTCTGTTATTTTGTTTCCCTATAGTATAAAAAACATGCAGTCTAATAATACTAATGAAGTTTCACGTTGTGCAGAACTTGTATGAAACAAGTGCAGAAGTTCATGCTCGTAGTTCAGCCTAACAGAAATAATTCAAACCATAAGACCTCATAGGCCATTGAGCAAAGAGGCAAATCTTCCTAACTGTTCATATATAATCTGAGAATTTATTGACATAGTCCAGATATCATTTTTCATCCTGTCAGTATGAGCGTACGGCATGCAAGTATTCCATGGCGTAAGTCTGGTTTTGGCACAGACCACAGGAAACCTGATTGCGCAGGAAGCGGCATTAACTAATGCGCTTATTTTAAGAAGAACGGCAGCTTCTACATGTCCCAGAGGTTTGGCAGGACCCCACGCTGTCACTGGTTTCCATTAAAACACCAAAATCTCCAAAGTAGCCTTGGCACCTTTCGCATGACACAGTCAAAGGGCCAGATGTTCATGGCGCGAGCCCAGGTATTAGCCTCATGCTAAATGAAGATTAAGCAAATTATTCCAAATATTTTGATGGAAGGTCCTTACTTTCCAACCCACAGAACTAATTATGTGGTCAGTCCATGCTATTCGGATTACCCCCCCTCCCATTCCCCCAATTCAGTCCTTCCCTTAGATCCTCATGCAATCATGCAAATTGAAATTCTTTCTTCCTCCATGTCATTTTTTTTCTTTCTCTTTTTCCCCCTTCACTCTCTTTTTTGCTGCTTTAGTGTTGACAGCATTGAGCTCCAGGCAGGGAAAGTAGGCCAGAATTACTTTTGCTTGGTTATCCCCAATGAAGCGTAGCTGGGAGATTCTCAGAGCAGGAACTCACAGGCTGTACAAGCATTGAGTCCAAGAGGTAGGCAGATGGAAAGCCAGTTTTAGGCCAGCAGGTATTTTCTGACTTCTGTTTTGTCTTTGTTTAATTCCTCTTGTGTTGTGGGCCCGAAATAATGTTTAAATTACCAGTGAACGCATCCAGTCACATATAATGATTATGAAAACAAAAGCTGCTATCTTTAGAAATCAAAGACCTTGGGATTTAACAATATTACAACTAAGTTATAATGTTAGGATGTATGTCTGGTTGAATTACTGGTGCTTTCCCATGAAAATCTGAGTGGCTGTTTACTGGCCCAGCAGGTCAAATAAGTCCAAATAAGCCAATGATGTTCTGGCTTTTAGATATTACTCTTGTCCCTCTTTCTACATACGTTTTTAGTTTATTATAATTATTGTTTTGTCACCTAATTTATTGCCTGCCAGGAAAAAAAAAAAATGTTAATAGCACATGGCTCCTTACTGAGCTGCATAAATTAGGGCGATTCACAATAACAATAGTATCATGGTCAAATTCATCTTTAATTATGTTTTATCTTTTTTGGGCTGTGCATCACACTTAAAATTCTAGCATAGGGAGGCAGAGTGAGAGTTTATAACAATAACTGTACAAAAGCACACTAGGGTGCTTTCACACCTGGTTTGATTATCTGGTCAGAATCCAAATTCGATTGTATTATTATCATCATTATAATTATCATTATCATTACCCCTCCCCTGCCCCCGCTGATTTGTTTCCAATACTGTGACTTTTCGGTTCCAAACCACAGTAAATTTGCATCATCAGAGTGGTAGCTGTTTACCTGTTATTAGGTAACAACTATGCAGAAAATGGCAAAATTAATGGATGCTTGCTTGCTTCATTTTTGTACTTTGGATTTTGTTTAATTTCAAAAGTTGCATCACAGAATGGCACGTGTGTCTATTTTGTTCAGTTGCTTTGACACAATCTTTTTTGCTTAAAGCGCTATATAAATAAAGGTGACTTGACTTGACTATTTGAAATGTCTGTAATGCAAAGTTTCAAAAGAATGCAGGAGTCAGTTTCTGCTAACAGAAATGTTAGCACATCGATGGGTGGCAACCAGCAATAACCAACTATGATGGACTAGTTACATGCCAAAATTTCCTACCTTAGCACTAACTATAAATACTTGAGTATTCATATGGTATGGAAGGTTGGTTTTATACTCTGTTCTTTATTGAAAAATACATATTACATTCACAGCAATGCAGCAAAGAGTGCTGTTGCAACCATTAGCGCAAACTGCTTATCTGTTAGCTAATAACACCTCTGTTAGAGTCGACTAAACATCATCTCTGTTTTTTTGTAATTGTGCATGTTATTTAGTCACACTTTATTTTAAGGAATAGGTCCCTATACTAAAGCTTTACTGTTATCTTCTCACCTTTAATTATTTGAACAATCCTTAGTTCAAATAAAATAAAAGTTTTTCATCATACCTTCATGTCATTCCAAACTAACATTTCTTCCTTTAGTGCATCATGAAAAGAAAAAAAAAATTATATATATATATATATATATATATATATATATATATATATATATATATATATATATATATATATATATATATATATATATATAAATATATATATATATAGCACTGGAGTACAAACAACATTGGAATCCACTGACTTTCATCAGTGACATTTCGGTAACACTTTAGAACTGATCCTGATCCAGTAACAGATATTTTGAGTATCGGCCTATACCGATACAATACCAGTGCAGGTGTTTTTTTTTTTTTTTTTTTTTTAAGTCAGTGTAGAATTTCTATACCTCAATGTGTTGACCTGGTCATCACTCTTTTGTGTGTAAAACACAATCTACCAAAGATAGACAACTTCATTGTAAAGAAAAACAACAAATAAATAAATTTATAATCATAATCTATGATAATACTACCATAAATTAGGTTAGTGGACAATTCAGTAGCATAAGTTACTCAAGAAAAATGATGAGCCATCTTCATCTTCAAAAAACTGCCATTCAAATAAATTGCCAGAATCTTCTTTATTCTATAAGTTCACAAGCACCAACGTACAGTATAGGATTTCTCACCACTATCTTGGTGTTTTTATTTGAGAACGGACTGCTGTGAAACACAGTTTGATATGGAGCTTATTTGCCTTCTGTCAGAAATTGACAAGGATTTTAATATGAAATTCAGCTCTCCTGATAATGATATCCTGTCCAGCGGTTTTACTTTGGCAGAGTTATGTCTCCTGAGTAAATTGTTTATTAAATCACAGTCAGTTTTTTTTCTCCAATGGGAAGAAGCATAATAAGTTTTCTTGGGCCATTTTCCAAGCAGCGGGCAAAGCCCCAATCCCCCAACCATGAAAAGAGGAGGTAGTCCACTGATTGCTCGACGCTGCTTTAATTGGGCTGCAGCGGTGCTTGTAGCTGGAGGCAGAATGTGTATGTGTTGTGTTTCTGTGTCTTTGATGCAGACAGGGAGATATGCATAGACAGCCGTCGTCAGACACACGGTCATGCCAAGCTCCTATCGGCCTAATCCTTTTCTCTGTTTCTCTCTCTCTTCCTCAGAAGATCCCTTGTGTTCTGCTCTTCCTCTGTCTTGCTATCTCTCCATCTCTCTCTCAGTCTGTCTCTCAGCATGCCTCTCCCCCTCTCTTCTCATCTCCCTGTGAAGTGCTTCCCAAAAGCCCCTCTGGTCATCTCATTGTATCTCCTTTTATGAGGATTTTCAAGATTTTTATGCTGCAAAAGTCAATTCATCTTGTAAAACGTGAATTTTCAGAATGATAAAACTTAATTGCAACAGCAAATCAGGCCTCGTATGACATTCCACGAGAGCTTGTTTCATCTCACCAGGCTCATTGCGGGCTTGTGTTTTGGTTCACAGATCCAAAAGATGTTTGCATGATTTAAGCACACGTGTCTGTGGGATTGGACTGTTTCTACGCAGAGCTCAGGGCTGGGAATGCCGGCACGACTCCCACCGGCATCTGGCTGGGCAGCTGGCCCTCAATCTACATTTTCTCATACACAGTTTCATATCTTTCTGTCGGGATCCCTGTTTTGGGGGGGATAAAAAATACTTATTAAAATACTTAGCAGTCGTAATCACTTTTATGTATCCATGTACTGTATACAAATGAGTATTTTTGTTACTGTTGGAAATTAGTTTTTCTTCAACTCACATCTGTGACTGCACATTTCATATTAAACTGTTCATATACCACATTGCCTGTCAACTGTAAACAGCCTACAGTTTAAACTAATGAAATTACTTTATTATTTTGTGCATCTTGCTATCATTTTATTTAAAAGAACAGTTTAGCCCAAAATTCTGTCATCAGTTACTCCATCAATCAACCCATAAGACCCATAATGTTTATTAAATCACTTGATTCATATTCATTTCTTGGTCACACTTTATTTTAAGATCCAATTCTCGCTATAAGCAACTAGTTAATAATGAGAACTGATCCCTATACTTAAAGGTGCTGTATGTAAGATTTTGACTATACTAAAGCATAAAAATACCACAATTTGTTTGCAGTTATATAAGAAACGTGCTAAGTTAACATACATGTTTATCTGAAAAACAATGCTACAGTCAGTTATTGTCCTTTGAAAATGTACGTTCAGGGCTGGAATACCAGTCTTTGTTATGGTTTGTGAAACCCACCTACTGCAAGTTTGCCCAATTGTATTTCGGGACCCCAGGTTGCCAGTTGGCGGAAAACACAACATATTTCATTATTTTTCGTTTGTGTTGTCAAGTCTGAGGAGGAGGGGCCGGGTGAAAAAAACCTTCTCCAATATTTTGAATTTGGACTGCAATATATAGTTCAACCACTCGGAGTCAATCCTACATACAGCACATTTAAGTGTTACCGATTTCTTTTTAATTTTTTATGTACTTTCTGAAGTTATAGGTGAATGGACTTTCAAAGAAGGGACAGAAATTTCTAATTTTTCATTAAAAATATCATAATTTGTGTTTCGAAGATGAATATAAGTTCTATGGGTTTGGGGTGACATGAAGCTGAGGAAATGATGTCAGAATTTATTTTTTTGCGATGAACTATCCAACTTTTTACAGTAACTATGCAAAAAACAATGCTGTGGTTAGATGATTTTTGCTATCTAGAACTGTTATGGAGAAACGTATGATAACTTACAGAACACATTTCAGTGATATCTGTCAGGTAATTGGGAGACTTTCTTACTTGTTCTGCCAAACAACCTTTGTATTTAAGGTAACATGATGTTGTAATCCCAATCTCCAACTGAGAGCATTTCATCTCTGATGATGAGGTGAAATCAACACCTACAACTGATAATGCACGTCAAAGCGGTTGGGGAAGAAGCATGCCGAGCCAATTTGGCGTCATTTTGTCTCATTCTATGCCAACACAGTCTCCTGTTACCCTCCTTTCCTGTGTAATTATTTGGGATGACAGAGGCCGATTGTAGGCTCTCTGTGTTACAGGAGGAAGACGGCACGCTAAATCCTCGGTGCTTTCCCCGCCTGACCTGTAATCTAAAACAAACGGAACGGAAAGCGAATGAGAGAGAAAACCAGAAAGAGTAAGAACAGATGCGCCAAGGCCTTTTATGATTAATTACCTGTTGTTTTTCGTAAGGATCTCCAATAATCGCTTCTTTTACGAGATGACCACATGCATGGCGGGTCTTAATCAGGACTGGAAGTGGGGCGTGAAACACCTGTTCTTGCAGGTGAATAGTTCAGTCCTGTGATGCTTTAACTGTCCTCTTTATTCAGAAGAGCTAGACCCAGGGCTTCTGTCCAAAAATCATCCCACAAGATGACCACAATTAAAGGCTAATAGTGAGGATGTACCTGTGCATCTTCTGGCTCATCTGTTTCTCTTTACGATGAACAGGCTTCTCTGAGCTCAGTGCCAAGGGAAGCAGCACGTATGTAATGCAGTTACGCTGTCACTGATGCATGACGCTCCGTGTCTGTGTCTTGTCAAGACCTTGGCACCAAAGTCAATTTGCTCGGGCTCAACAGAATTTAATATTTCAGTAATCAGATAAACAAGGAAGTTACGTAGGCCGGCTGTATTGATAGAAGGAAATAATTAAACTTGGCTTGGAATAATTTCACCCTCTGCGCATTACTGTAAACTCCATAAAATCCCAGCTAGAGAAACCCTGCCTCCTCCATTTTCCCAGGTTTTATTGTCTTTTGATAAGATTGAGATCTTGAAGGAGAGCAAGAGGAAAAGGAGATGGAAGCAAAGGAAGATTCCATTAATGCTGGTCTGTTGCTTCCTCTCTTTCGCCACATCCGCCATGACCAGGATGGGGAAAATGACTTTCTTGCCTCCCAGCCACAGTGGCTGATAAATGCTGAAATGTACAAAGCGCTCAGTTATTTACCTGTCGTTATTCCTTTTTCCTTTTGCAATATATAATTCAACTAGCTGTTTATGTTAAATAAATCCTGACAGCTGTCAAGAAACCGGTTCACTTTGCTGGTTCCTGGTCTTGATTAGTTCCTGGTCAGATTTGTTTTTGTTCATACATCTTTGTTCACTGTTGTTTTTTAGGGTTTATGAGTAGGTGTATGTGGTCTGTGACATTTTATTGATTATTTGATCAAAAGTACAGTAAAACAGTAATATTGTAAAATATTATTGCAAATAAAAATAACTTTTTTCTATTTAATATTTTAAAATGTAATTTATTCCTATGATTCAAAGCAGAATTTTCAGCATCATTACTTCAGTCTTTAGTGTCACATGATCCTTCAGAAATCATTCTAATATCCTGATTAGCTGCTCAAGAAATATTTCTCATTATTAACAATATTAACAGTAGTACTGCTTCATATTTTTGTGGAAATATTTATTAAATCTTTTCTTACAACGTAAATGTCTTTACTGTCATTTTTGACCAATTTAATGGAGAATAAAAATATTCATTTATATAAAAAATAAAATAAAAAAGGCAGTGTATGTGTGGGAAGAGTTAAAATGAACAACCAATCCTAATATTCAAATGAACAGCCAATCAGATGCATCTTGTAAGCTTTTTTTTTTTTTTGTCTGTTTTTCAAATTCTAACTAATATTATAATAAATAACCCTTCAGCTAAATTACAGTCTTGTCAAAGGCCAATCCGATACAATTTGCCATCACTGCTGCTGGCGGGTGGTAATTTCCCTCCCTGCCCTTGACCATCATAAGCAAATTTCAGTACGAGGAGAGCTAAACTCCTGCCTGACAAGGACACAGGTCCAACATCCATAACCACACAGCATGAGACTGTGGCTGAAGTTACACAAATTTACGATGGGATGAGCTGCTTGTGGAAAAGAGAGCACACGTCAGCACCAGTGTAAGATTTCAGATGATGAATTATTCTGAGAATGGCAGAGGCTACATTACCTCTTCATCTGGCCACTGTATAACATTGTTAACTGTGACGTTCTCAAATGAATCCAGACCCGAGGCTCGGTAATGAGGACTTATTGAATCTCTGTGAGGGGGAGATTAAACCCACCTGGGTCACCGCACACCTCTCGCCCAGCCTCGCTCTGCCCTCGTGGCACAGCGGGGGGGAAGTGACATCACCCTGCGTGTCTCCTGGCTCTTTGAAGGTCATCAATCAAAATCGTGTGACGATATAGAGTTTACACTAAAAAAAAACACAAAACGCGAACAAGCAAACAACTTTCACGGGGTGCCCCAACACCTATCAAGCTTGACCCCTGGAGATGTCCTCCCATATGCTGGCGAGACGTGCTGGAATTAAAACACAATACAGCTTGATCAGCCTTAAATGGAAGCTGAATGCAAGAACTGGCGGATGAGCAGTCCCTTCCCTGCCTGTAATTATTCAGACTCCATCTTTGGTTAATTATTGTCATTAGCGTTATGTGTTCTAAGTGAACGCATAATTTAAAGAGAAAGGAAAAAAAGCTTTTAAGATGAACAGATCATTTGGTTTGGGGGAAAATTGATCGAAAACAGTAGGGAAACAGCTGAAAAGGGAACAATTATTTTAATGATCTGACAATCGCAGATGTTGTAAACTGGATTTAGTTTTGGTGCTGTTCAGAAAGCTTTAGTAACAGTCTGTGGAGGTTTAGAGCTAACCAGAATGGAGATGTTTCTATCTGCAATTGTCAGATATCTGAGGAGCTGCTGGTTTGAACGCTATTAAATTTAATGTCCATGATGTGAATCTCGGTTAAACTGAAGGCTACTGGGTTTTGGCAGAATTGCAGCGAATCAAAAACATTTATCTTAAAGAAGCAACCGTCAAAGTTTGGATGCCAACTGCAACTTTAAATTCACTCTGGGAATTTGCTATTGTGCATACTGCACAAACTGTCTGTGTTTTTTTTTAGCGTCTGATTCTT
Organism: Cyprinus carpio; assembly: GCF_018340385.1. NCBI lineage: Eukaryota > Metazoa > Chordata > Actinopteri > Cypriniformes > Cyprinidae > Cyprinus > Cyprinus carpio. Next base: position 33,196,565 of record NC_056577.1, on the reverse strand, counting down.
GCAATCAAGTAACTGAACACAACCAAAAAATGCACACACAAAAAGAAAATGATTTGGACTATTGAGATCTATTACAAACTTGATCAGCATTGACTAATGTCAAATTCTGCCATCATTTATTCACACTTGTTTCAAACCTCTATGACTGTTTGATACATAAGATATTGGGTAACACTTTACTGTACAGAAAGGTCCCATTTGTTAATGTTAATGCATGTATTAATAAACCTTAACAATGAGCAATACATTTATTACACTATTTATTAACCTTTGTGGTAATACTTTAGATTGGAACACATATTCGATATTAAGTGTTTTCCCTCAGATTTATTTTCATCTTATTGATAGCAAGTGAGGTATTTGTTGGATGTAAAATATGGTCATGCAGAGTAAGGCATTAATATGTGCTTTATAAGTACAAATAAATAGCCAGTTTGCTAGTAATACGCATGCTAATAAGCAACTAGCTAATAGTAAAATGGGAAGAGTGTTCCATAATCTAAAGTGTTTATGTTAGTTGATAAATATACAGCTGGTCTGGTCTATAAAACTTTTGAGTTTAATAATGTTGAGTTGAAATGTTCACATGATTAATGCTTTAGAAGTATTAGTAAAGTAGAAAAGCAGGTTTATTTTTTTTTCCTCTTTTTTTTCACAGTAGAAACTCATACATGTTTGGAACGACGTGAGGGTGAGTAAATGATGACAGAATTTTCATTTTTGGGTAAGCTATCCATTTAATCATTTTCATTTGTGCATCAAATCCATTAGACATGTTTGTGAAACACTAATTGAACACTTTGTTCATAAAAGCCTATTGCAAAACCTTCTGTTGATAAATAGATTTACTGCTGAATAAAAAAAAAAAAAAAAAACAGCTATGTGCCAAACCTCTGCATGCATTATGCTCTGCAGCATAATGTTGCTAATGTGTGCAGTACAAAACTTGTTCCTTTTATTTCATGCACTGTAATAAATACGGGCTGCTTTCGTGTGCGGTGTGAAACAGATCTAAAATAAAATGGATGCATGTTTATGCTGCAAAGAATGAGAATGGCTTAATTTAAATAGCCTGACATAGTGCAGCTAGCGCCTGTTTAAACTGAATATTTGATGGTCATGATGCACTCTTTTTCACTGAAACACAGTGTGCAAAAATGGCAAAGCTTTGTAATAAATTCTCTTCTCCGTTCAAGTCATCCAACTTTATGCTGATTGTTCAGAGCTGGTTTGCCAAGTACAACTTGAGCGTTTTCAAACAAGCGTTTTCAGATACATACAGTATATCTATATCATTAAGATCAATTCCATGCAATATAATTAAATCTAGTGTAAAATTAAAACGATGAGTGGGTCTGGTTATGTTTTGCTTGACTCCAAAAGAGTTCATTAAGTCAGGAGTTCTGCTCAGACTCTGCTGGGATGCAGGCCATCAGCGCGAAAAAGAAAAACAAAGAGCAGTTTCTGTGCACAGTGAGTGTGCACTTTTCCTTTAGCAAGGGTAGAATGGACGTGCCAGACATTGGAGTCTCCAAAGATCACAGCGTCGTGTTCCGTCTCATGGAGAGGAGTGAAATGGTTCCGTGTGGAGATCTCAAAGACCGGAGGCAGCGGAGGGAACACACTTTGCAGAGAAACACACGTTGTGTAGAGTACGTAGAGTAGAGGTGGTAGGAGTGTATACTTACCCCGGACTTGTGAGCATCAGCCTGGGATGTTTCCAGCGCGGCTCTCCGCTCCCTCGACTGGGCCTGCTTCGGATCTGCTTCCCCTTGGCCTCCAGCTCGAGATGCACCGAGTGCAGCTCAAACGCGTCCTCACCTGCACTCAACGGTAGACACAACTCTGCCATTTAATGCAAGAAACAGTGAGTAAAAGAATGCAGTGTATAATAGTAGACCATTTACAGATTCGATTGATGTATTGCTCTTATCTGTATGACCAAAACTGAAAGTGTAATTTAAGTTCCTCTTCAGGAACTCGAGCTGCGTCGAGCGCTTTGGGGAACGCGTCTAGCGTGAGCGACTCTGAATATCGTGTGAAATCAGTCCAATGGAAGAGCGTGACGTCACGGGCGGGGTGACGTAAGCGACCAGGAAGCTATAAAAGCACATGCCGCGCAGCTGGCATCAGCTTCGCGTCTTCAGCAAGCGCTCTGTGTGTGCATGTCATTTTGTCTTGTGAGTCTTATTTACTGTTGTCTGTCCAGTAGAGCTCCAAGCAATGTCCAAGTGCAAGGCGAAATCTAAACATTCCAAAGGCGAATCCGGATCGCGTTTCAGACTGTGTGTCCCTCCCCCTGCCCGCGCTACATTACGAGCGGGGATACACACAGTCTGTGCGTGGTCTGCCTGGGTTCGAAGCATGCCGAGTCGGCTCTCGAGGGGGCCGACTGTCCGCATTGTGAGAGGATGTCGGTGCGGCTGCTTCGTTCCCGGAGGGCTCTCTTTGAGGAGGGAGCCTTCGCCAGCGTTCCCCGCGGTGCTGGCCCCGCTTCTGCCGAGGCAGAACGGCAGCTGCACTCGTGGGGTTCGCAAGTGGATCTGACAGAGGGAATGGAGACGGGCGAGTCCCTATCTCCTTCCACTTCTGCCAGATCCGGCGCCCAATCTCTGGAGTCGGAAGCACGCTCTGCGGTTCCTTCCACCCAGGGAGAGGGATCGACACTCCGCCTCTCTTCCTCCGAGGAGGTCGATGTGGAGTCTGTCGATAGGGATTCGCCACCCCACTCGCCTAGGTATGAGGAGCTCTTGGAGGTGGTGACTCGTGCGGTGGCCAAGTTGAGTCTTGACTGGCCCGCCGAGAAAACAACCGAACCGCAGAAAAGCAAGCTCGACGAACGCTTTCTGCGGGCGAGTCAGCCACCTCCTTGCCCGGGGCCTTCCTTTTTTTTCCCGATCTACATGAAGAGATCGCTAGATCGTGGAAGAGGCCATTCTCAGCCCGCCTGTATATCCCCTCTTCAGATTACTACGGCAATGTAGTGGGGATTGCAGAGCGCGGCTACAGAGCGATGCCCCGGGTGGAACAGACGCTCGCGAGCTATCTGTCCCCCGGTACGGCATCGTCTCTGAAGGCCCCGGCATTGCCCTCCAAGCCGCTCAGAACAACTTCGGCTTTGGTGGGCAAAGGGTATGCGGCAGCAGGTCAGGCTGGTGCGTGTCTGCACACCATGGCGGTGTTACAGGCGTACCAAGCTGACCTGCTGAAGGAGCTTGATGAGGGAGAGGAGATCAAGTCCGATGACATCACTGAGCTCAGAAGGACCGCTGATCTCTCCCTCCGCGCCACCAAGGAGACCGCCCGAGCGATTGGGCGGTCCATGGCAGCTATGGTGGCTGCGGAGAGGCATTTGTGGCTGACCCTGTCAGAAATGAAAGAGCGGGACAGGGTCTGCCTTATGGACGCCCCGATCCAGCCTTCTGGCCTGTTCGGCGACGCAGTCAACACTGTCGTCGACAGGTTTCAGGAGGCTCGCAAACAGGCGGCGGCGTTCCATAAATTCCTCCCTCGTCGCTCCCTCGGGGCATCTGGGCGGGAGATGCCCCAGCCGCACCCTAGCTCTTCATACCGAGAGGCTCAAAAGCAGAGCGTCGCCTCTCGTGCTCCCCCGCAAAGGGAACGGGAGCCTCAGCGACGCTCTCGGCCGAGGTCTTCGAGGCCCAAACAAGATTTGAGGGCAGTCATTGGTGCTAAGAAGGCCTCGGCCAAGAAGCCCTGACGCCAGAGAGCCAGGGCGTCAGAGGGCAGCCTCTGCTGGGGTAGAGCGGTGCACACCGCATTACACGGTGCCCGTCTCGCCTCAGCGCCCTCTGGGGGCCGGTCTGCCAACCCTGCCAGTGTTCCAGGGCGCAGCGGTCCCCAGCGAGCATCATTCTCAGTATCTTCCGCCCGTGCGCGTAGCCCTGCGGGGGCCTCTTACACCAGAGGTCAGTCTCGAGAGACTGATTCCCTTAGTAGATTATTTGCCAGCGTGGAAACTACTGCCAAATGTATCTCAATGGGTCCTGCACACGGTAGAGAAAGGTTACCGTATTCAGTTCGGCTCTGCACCGCCGATGTTCAACGGGGTTACTCCGACGATAGTCGGCCCCGAGCAGGGTCTGGTTATGGAACAAGAAGTGAAAGCCCTATTAGAGAAGGAGGCCATCGAGGTGGTCCCTCCTCAAGACAGGGAATCCGGATTTTACAGCCGGTATTTCATAGTTCCAAAGAAGGATGGGGGGTTGCGTCCGATCATAGACCTGCGGGTCTTAAATCGATCAGTTATGAGACTGAAGTTCAAGATGCTCACGATCAAGCATGTTGTAGCGCAGATCAGGTCCGAGGACTGGTTTGTCACAATAGATCTCAAAGATGCATACTTCCACATATCCATCCTTCCACAACAAAGGAAGTTTCTGAGGTTTGCTTTCGGGGGCGAAGCTTACCAATATCGAGTACTTCCCTTTGGCCTCGCACTCTCTCACCCCGCACGTTGACGAAATGTGTAGATGCGGCTCTGGTCCCCCTGCGCATGCAGGGCATCCGCATTCTCAACTACATCGACGATTGGTTGATTTTAGCTCAGTCAGAGCAGGCTGCGGCTCGGCATCGAGATGTCGTTCTCGCACATATGGGGGAGCTGGGTTTGAGACTGAACGCCAAGAAGAGTGTACTTTCTCCAGTTCAGAGAACCACCTATCTAGGCGTAGTATGGGATTCGACCACGATGCAGGCACGATTGTCCCCTGCTCGTATCGAGTCGATCCTCATCTCAGTCGAGAGAGTCAAAGAAAGCCAGTCACTCACTGTCAAACAATTTCAAAAATTGTTGGGTCTGATGGCAGCTGCGTCCAACGTGATACCTTTTGGCCTGCTGTACATGAGACCCCTACAGTGGTGGCTCAAGACCAAGGGATTTTCCCCGAGGGGCAATCCACTTCGAACTATCAAGGTCACGCGGCGCTGCCTCCGTGCCTTAGACATGTGGAAGAAACCTTGGTTCTTGAATCAGGGCCCAGTGCTGGGAGCTCCTGGTCGCCGTGTAACACTAGCGACGGATGCTTCCCTCACTGGTTGGGGTGCGGTCATGAGTGGCAACCCTGCCCGCGGTCTGTGGAGCGGTCGCCATCTGACATGGCATATCAATTGTCTAGAAATGCTAGCAGTTTTATCGTGCACTGAAGCACTTCCTCCCAGACCTAAGGGATCACCATGTGTTGGTGCGCACCGACAACACATCGGTGGTCTCTTACATCAACCACCAGGGAGGTCTGCGTTCGCGCCCCTTGTACAAGCTGGCGCACCAGATCCTTGTGTGGTCCCAGGGCAAACTCCTCTCACTCAGAGCAGTATATATTCCTGGGAAACTGAATGTGGGAGCAGACATACTGTCGAGGCAGGGGCCGAGGCCCAGGGAATGGAAGCTTCACCCCGAGGTGGTGGAGCAGATATGGAGAATTTTTGGCAGAGCTCAAGTAGACCTCTTTGCAACTCAGGAGACAGCACAATGTCCCCTTTGGTTCTCTCTAGTTCATCCAGCTCCCCTGGGACTGGACGCTATGGTACAGACCTGGCCGAGGCTTCGTCTGTACGCATTTCCCCCTATTGCTCTGCTCCCGGGAGTTCTGGCGAGAGTACGCCGGGACGGGGTCCGTCTATTGTTAGTAGCCCCGTTCTGGCCGGGCCGAGTATGGTTCGCAGATCTGGTCTCGCTCCTCGACGGCTCTCCTTGGGAGATACCGATCAGGACAGACCTACTCTCACAGGCGCAGGGCACGATAATTCACCCTCGCCCGGAGCTGTGGAAGCTGTGGGTGTGGCCCCTGAGGGGGCGCAGTTCATAGCATCCGGTCTCTCAACTGAGGTTGTTGAGACCCTCCTCCAATCCAGAGCTCCCTCAATGAGGAAACTGTACGCCCTGAGGTGGAAACTCTTCACCTCATGGTGCAGAAACCGCCAGCTAGACCCAGTAAACTGCCCAGTCGGTACAGTTCTGGAGTTCCTACAGGCCAGGTTCTCTGCAGGGTTGACCCACTCCACGTTGAAGGTCTACGTGGCGGCCATTGCGGCCTACCACGCCCTTCTCGATGGTCAGTCTTTGGGAAGACACCCATTAGTTACACGTTTCCTCCGCGGTGCGCTGAGGCTGAGACCTCCAGTAAGGTCCCGTATTCCCCCGTGGGACTTGGTTGTGGTGCTAGAGGCCTTGTGCAGACCTCCATTTGAGCCTATTCAAGATATTTCAGACAGACATCTGACACTTAAAACTGCCTTTCTGTTGGCCATTACCTCTCTGAGGAGAGTAGGAGATTTGCAGGCCCTCTCAGTGGCCCCTACATATCTGGACTTTGCACCTGGCATGACCAAAGCGTTCATATACCCTCGAGCGGGATATGTTCCTAAGGTCCCCTCTGTCACACCACAACCTGTAGTGCTGCAGGCTTTCTGTCCTCCTCCCTTTCGGGAGCCCGGCCAAGAGAAGCTAAACTGTATGTGTCCAGTTCGAGCACTGGACGCATACGTCCACAGAGCTGCCCTGTGGAGAAAAACAGACCAATTGCTTGTATGCTATGGTCCCCCCAAGAGGTGGTTCTCCTGCTTCTAAGCAGTCTATTAGTCGTTGGATAGTCGAGGCTATCAATGCCACCTATGAGTCCTCTGGTCGTCCCCCGCTGTTGGGAGCCAAGGCTCACTCCACACGGGGTATGGCGGCCTCCAAGGCCTTTTTGGCAGGTGTATCCATGCTGGACATCTGCAACGCTGCGGGGTGGTCCACGCCCTCTACATTTGCAAAATTTTACGGCCTAGACATGCCGGTCACTCCAGGCGCATCCGTCCTCTCGTCCTAAGCTGTGCTCTTCGGATACACACTAGGCAGGGGTTTGGGAGTCTGGCAGCGTTGGTACTCGTTCCCCAAAGCGCTTGACGCAGCTCGAGTTCCTGAAGAGGAACGTCTCTAGGTTACGTATGTAACCCTAGTTCCTCGAGGGAACGAGACGCTGCGTCTCGGAGCCATACCCCCCGGCACCCCTGCCGGCGCTTGCTGGTACTCGAAGCTGATGCCAGCTGCGCGGCATGTGCTTTTATAGCTTCCTGGTCGCTTACGTCACCCCGCCCGTGACGTCACACTCTTCCATTGGACTGATTTCACACGATATTCAGAGTCGCTCACGCTAGACGCGTTCCCCAAAGCGCTCGACGCAGCGTCTCGTTCCCTCGAGGAACTAGGGTTACATACGTAACCTAGAGACGTTCTTTTTGGTGTCATCAGGAGAAGATGCCACAAAATGCGTATATCCATGTTTATTGACCCCAGAGAGTTAAGCAATGTAAGCAAGATTAGCGCCAACCATGCTAGCGATGCTAACGGGCTATAAGCTAGTAGCGGACTCGGCAAATCAAAATAAAACTAGTGATAACAAGGTGCTCCGATTGTTTTTGTTGTAGAATACAATGGGGGATATATTCACATGTTATAGAAACGAACATTATGCTGTATAAAATTGATAACACTACTAACACTAATAAAATGCTTGTATTTACGTACTTGTATCTACATATATCATATTACAAGGAGGGGAGTCAGCTACAACAGTTAAAAGTTATGCATTTTTACATCTAAACATGTTATATGTTAGTACGCTGTTTTGTCATGAAATGATCTCATCACATGTTTATTTTAGTGCTAAAGTTTGTATAAAAATGCTATATATTTATATATATAAAAAACATCTGGCAGTGTGATCAAAAAATTAGAGATAATATCATGATTAATAATACTTTTGGTTAATTTGTCACTTGGGAAATCAAGTTGAGCACATTGCAGTTTTGGAGACAGTATTCTACACAATTCTGACTTTTATATACTGCCATTTCTGCCAAATATATGAAGTCACCATAGGTTTTCTATATTGTGAACAGTATACATACTATAAACTGATGAAAATTGTACAATAATTGCAGTATGTCCTGAACATATAGTCTGTGATCGCCATCAGTTTTTGGAGTCAGGTTTAAAAAGTTGGCAAGATTGGAAAAGGACGATACTAAAGAGAGGGACGATGTGGAGCTAAACAGGTGCTCTGTTCTCTGTTTGGGAGCAGTGCAGCGTGAGGAAAAGCTTGTTAAAATCCTAATAGTAGCTATCAAAGGCTATTGATTATCTTTCCCGACCTGTTTGGGTGACAAAGTGAGCATTAACACGGACCTGTGTGAGAGATCTGTGCTCCTTCGGGGTGGCCTGCTCCCTCACGGCCCGGCAGATTTTGGTGTGAAGCCTGCCTCAAGCAGATCGACAGTCCCGTTCACTCTCCTGCCACCAGATAATCCATTTTGCTGGCTCACATCAAACAGCCTCTGCCCTGAGGCCCACTGCATGCTCCTCACAAAGAGCGCAGCTTCTCCACGGCCTGCACACAAACTGTACACACTCACGAGCACATCTGATGTTGTGACATCCCATCACAGGACGCTTTCATGCATCAGATCATAAGAGCTCCCCATTTTTACATATATAAACACATGAAACCACAAACACACAATAATGAGGAGTATCATTTGCTGAAGGCACGGTTCAAACTTTCATTTTAGGATTGGTCTATTTAAAGACAACATGAAAACCAATCTGACCCTATTTAATGTTCTAGATACTTTGTATAAATTGCTTGGTGTTATTCTATAACACACATAGGGATTATATGTTGCATGTCCATGGCACATATCACTCATAGAAGAAAATACATTTAATGCATTTTTATACTTTGACATTTATATATATGTATGTATGTATGTATATATTTATTATTATTAGTATTTTATTTATTTATTTGTATTTTTGTGAGAATTAAACACCAATTATTTATTTGTTATTTTTAATTTATTTGTATTTTTTTTTATTATCATTGCTGTCATTTTTAACATTAAGTATAAAGAATGTACCACAGATATAACCATAATTTATAAACATACATAATGTAATTATTATATTGTGTTTTGCATTACATCTTTGCATGAATAATAATAACAACAACAATAATAGTGATGGATTATTATTATTATTGTTGTTGTTTATTAGTGATTGTTGTGTTTTATTATTGTTATCAGCTTACGTTATTATTAGTAGCAGAATTTTTATTATAACAATGTATTAGTTTCATGTTGCAAAAAAGTCTCTCACACGGCTCCGGGGGGTGAACAAAGGCCTTCTGTAGCAAACTG